>NC_069714.1:31925814-31943314 GCF_027358585.1 Pangasianodon hypophthalmus
TCCTGGGATTTATCTGAGTTAGTGTTTGTGTATTAAACAAATTTAGAAGTTTTCGTGAGTTTTTTTTTACAGATAAGAATTGATCTATTTATCTATTCATGACTTATCTATGAGTAATAGGATGATTGGCTTAACTTACCCTGAACAATTTGCATATTAATCTGCATAATTACCATGAATTAATAACATTAATATTATTACCATTAACTGTTTCATTAATGATCGTTGCTGGATAATAATGAGTGAGAAAAGAAGTTTTGTTTTTAGTAGCTAACAGTAAAACTTAACCTTTATCACTTATGTTCTTCTCACAGGAATAACAAAAATACAGCATCAAACACACACACACACACACACACACACATATTTTAAAATATAAACATATTTAATGTGTTTCAGTGTCGAGTTTTCCTGTAAAGAGAACTCCTATAGTTATTAATTCATAAAGTCTTATTGTAGGATAATTTAATATTTTATTCTATCCTAAATTAAGGCAAATAAGAGAGTTTAGTACTTGAGGTTTGCTCACTTGCTGGTCTGATCTAAGCGACTAATCAGACCCTTCAGTCGGATCCATGCACTCAGTCAAGGGGAAAAAGTAGCCAGTGAGTGTTTACATGCTGCTAAAGAGTCTATAAACTTGTGCAATGCAGCAACATTAAAGTGAAGAGTGTGTTATGTAAGTGAAGGGCGTGGGATGGACAGGAAGAGATAAATGACCAGTATCTACACTGTGAGGAGCGAGAGAACGAGACGAGCGTTTCCGGGTCAGTGTGTGAGGGAGGTAATGACAGCGGCTGAGCCACTGAGCCGAGTGTTGATCCTCCTCTGGCACAGACTGTCTGACATCATGACTAATGCAGCTGTGAGATCAGACTGTGGGCTTATTTGGACAAAAGTGTGTGTGAGTCAGGATTTGGGAGGGGCATAGATGCTATGCTGAGACTGGCACACACACACACACACACACACACTTTTTTTCCCCCTTATTCCCTCCTCCCCTGCCTCTCTGCACTCTCAAATCACTGCAGTTCATCTCAAACCACATATTATAGTGCACTATATAGGATATAGGAACCATCATTTCATCTAGTGTACTTATATAAATAAGAAACAGCAGAGAACTGAATGTCAATGTTCATACAATAGTAGCCTATTTATATAAAAAGTAGTAAAGCCCTATCTCTCTCTCTCTCTCTCTCTCTCTCTCTCTCTGTGCGTGTGTGTGTGTTTGCGTGTTCTGTGCCATGTGAGGTGGCGCGTGGTTCACTAATCACTGTTTTCCTGATGAGGGGAAAATCCACAGTTCAGCACACTGGCATTTTGGGAAAACATGGCTTGACTCAGGGATGACACATTTCAGAGAAAGAGAGAGAGAGAGAGAGAAAGAGAGAGAGAGAGAGAGAGAGAGCGAGATAAAGAGAACCGGGCCAAAACCAAAATTGTCATGTTCCAAAAAATACATCCAGACCTCAGGAAAACAGACACCAGCTCACTGCAGGAAACACGGCCCTGGAGCTCTCGCTACACTACCACTACCTCGGGCT
This sequence comes from Pangasianodon hypophthalmus, assembly GCF_027358585.1. Classification (NCBI taxonomy): domain Eukaryota; kingdom Metazoa; phylum Chordata; class Actinopteri; order Siluriformes; family Pangasiidae; genus Pangasianodon; species Pangasianodon hypophthalmus. The sequence goes on from NC_069714.1 coordinate 31,927,362, forward strand.
GAAACTCAGTGCCTCAGGAAGCTTTGATCTGGGAGTGAAGGCACTAAGAGAAAAAGCACGAAGAGCTCTTTATGCAATCAAGAATAAATTCTACAGAATAAACATCCCAGTTAGAATCTGGTGTAAAATCTCTGACAGTGTCGTTGCTCCTATTGCGCTGTACGGATGTGAGGTTTGGGCTCCACTCAGTACACACGACTACACGAGCTGGGAGAAACATCCCACAGAGTCCCTGCATGCACAATTCTGTAGAAATCTCCTAAAAGTTCAAAGAAAAACACCAACCAGTGCAGCAGGGCAGAATTAGGCCGATTCCCGCTGATTATACCTGTACAACACAGAGCTCTGAAATTCTGCAAACATCTTAAAGCAAGTAACGAAAACACGCTACAGTATGAAGCTCTGAGAACACCCTGAATATACACACCATGTTCACACACTCACCTGTCAGGGTTTTCGTTGTTGTTGTGGTTTGCTTGTTTTTTTTTTTTTTGTTTGTTTTGTTTATTATTTTTGTAATGTTTAAATGTAGATATATGTGTATTATTTGTATAACTTTTAGTTTAATCTACTTGCACTATTTACTTTGGCAATAATGTGATTTATAACATTCATGCCAATGAAGTATTGAAGAACTGAAGTGAGAGAGAGAGAGAAACAGAGAGAAACAGACAGAGAGAAACAGACAGAGAGAAACAGAGAGAAACAGACAGAGAGAAACAGACAGAGAGAAACAGAGAGAAACAGACAGAGAGAAACAGAGAGAAATAGACAGAGAGAAACAGAGAGAAACAGACAGAGAGAAACAGACAGAGAGAAACAGAGAGAAACAGACAGAGAGAAACAGAGAGAAACAGAGAAACAGACAGAGAGAAACAGAGAGAAACAGAGAGAAGCAGAGAGAAGCAGAGAGAAACAGACAGAGATAGACAGAGAGAGAGAGAGAGAAACAGAGAGAAATAGACAGAGAGATAGACAGAGAGAAACAGACAGAGAGAAACAGAGAGAAACAGACAGAGAGAAACAGAGAGAAACAGACAGAGAGAGAGAGAAACAGAGAGAATCAGACAGAGAAAGAGCGACAGAGAGAAACAGAGAGAAACAGACAGAGAGAAACAGAGAGAAGCAGAGAGAAACAGACAGAGATAGACAGACAGAGAGAGAGAGAAACAGAGAGAAATAGACAGAGAGAAACAGACAGAGAGAAACAGAGAGAAACAGACAGAGAGAGATAGACAGAGAGAGAGAGAAACAGAGAGAAATAGACAGAGAGAAACAGACAGAGAGAAACAGAGAGAAACAGACAGAGAGAGATAGACAGAGAGAGAGAGAAACAGAGAGAATCAGACAGAGAAAGAGCGACAGAGAGAAACAGAGAGAAGCAGACAGATAGAGAGAGATAGATAGATAGAGAGAGATCTGAAGTCAGTCAGTAAGGCTGATCAGCTGAAGTTTCCTACAGGAAATAATATAATCTTTACCAGTAAGTCAGTTCACACAGGACATGCGTGTTACCTGGGGTTATTTCTACTGCTCATTTTATAAAAACTGCACACTCAGTCTGTACAAAAACACCAACATGAAGATGTCACACAGGAAGCCGGAGTAAAGTAATTCTTACTGGAGAAGCTGCTATTTCTGTCATTTATTTAAAAGGTTTCACAGACGTTCCTTCATTAACACACGTATTAAAAACAGTCAGAGTTTATGTTACTATATACATACAGGAGAATAGCCATTCATTTTACCATTCTCAGTGACATCTTTCTTCATGAAGTCTTCTCCACATCAGGAAAATGAGAAGCAAAGTGTCACATCTTATCAAACTATCACACACACACACACACACACACACACACAGTGAATTCTTCATTCAGGTCCACATTATACAAAATAAAGGAACCTAAATATGTCAGATGCATTATTTCTGTTACATGCAAATAAATATCCACACAAACAAAACCTCTTTTTCTCTAAATGTAATGACTTCCAGTCACTGTTGATGTGAGCAGTATTTTGCTACCTGCTTTGCTTTACTTTTAGAGAAACCAAGTATTCAGTGACCCCTAGTGGTAAGTCTGTGTACGTGCCCCAGGCTTCCAAATACAAACACCAAGAGTTTAAAGGCGTATCCCAGGCTGGTGATTATCTGTATTAATTGCTGGTATTTCAAAAGTTTAGTCAGATGAGGTTGCCCTTCAAAGTGGAGTCAAAACAACAACCAACTTTCAACACAAACACTCACACAAACACACAAACACACATACACACCTCATCAGCAGTTACAATATCAAGTCTGATTAGTGTTAAGCCCATAAAAGTTTCCTGACTACACTGATGGAACATTTTGTGATTTCGTGTGATCACTTGAAGGGAGACACCCTGGATTAACGATCACACATGCAACTTAAAACAGACCACTCGAAAATTAGACCATAAATAGCATCAAACTAATTGATAGACTTTCAAACAGCTTGGACAGAGAGCCTCCTGAGCTATAGAAAATCTCTTAGTCTCTTAATCTCTTAATGTCACTACACAATGCAGAAAAATTAGTTCATGCTTTTGTTACCTCTAGGTTGGATTATTGTAATGCCTTACTGTCTGGATGTTCCAGTAGAAGCATAAACAAGCTCCAGTTAGTCCAGAATGCAGCAGCGAGAGTCCTTACTAGAATCAGAAGATATGACCACATCACCCCTATCTTATCCACACTGCATTGGCTCCCAATCAAATTTCATATTGATTATAAAATACTACTATTGACCTATAAAGCACTAAATGGTCTCGCGCCACAGTACCTGAGCAAACTTTTGGTCTTTTATGATCAGCTACACCTACTCAGATCAAAAGGTGCAGGCTATTTGTTGGTACCTCGAATAGTGCGTGCTACAGCTGGGGGTAGAGCTTTCTCTTACAAAGCCCCACAGTTATGGAACAGCCTTCCACTTAGTGTTCGGGGCTCAGACACAGTCTCAGTGTTTAAGTCTAGGCTGAAAACATATTTGTTTAGTCAAGCCTTTAGTGAATAGTTTTCTTAGGTACAGGGGCAGGTCTGGAGGGTTTCACAGGCATAGAGTGTTGTGGTGAACTGGGATGTTTGGATGCCGACGTGTTCACTCTGCAACCAATGTATATCTTCTTAAACCATTACAGTACAAGAATTAACTCTTAACTCTCAACTGCTCAGTTGTATAAATGAGATAAATGTAAGTCACTCTGGATAAGGGCATTTGCCAAAAGCCATAAATGTAAATGTAAAGAATTATATAAAAAAAGACTTTGCTGCCGGAGAGTAAGTGTCAGGGTGACTAACACCAAAATAATAAACAAAAGATTTCCAGCTGCAGTTTTATAGAATCAACATTTCCTATTCCAAAACACGATGAAAGAAAATACAGCTCCTTCTCTTCCTTTCTACCTACAAAAAAAAAAAAAAAAAAAAAAAAAAACACAAGAAAAGGCTAGGATTTCCCCTACACCAGGCAACTATACAGGAAATACAAAGTGCAAAAAATATGAAAGTCTGATATATTTACACATGTACATTATCCACAGTTGTAGAGTTTCTATGCTGTTCCAAAAGATAACCTAAGATAATAAACAAAAGATAACCTAAGATAATAAACAAAAGGTTAGTAATTGGCATATAACCCAGAGCCTTAACCATTAATCCACAGGTCTAATCCCTGTGTGGGATTATTTTCAAGACGTGTGCACTTTTCAGGTGAAGGGAAGCAACTTGTTGAACGAAGTGTTGCCCAACACAATAGATTCTCAGATTGAATCCCAACATGACAAGAACCTCCTTCCATCAGAAAGCAGCATCACAGTAACTAAAGAGAGTACGCATAGACTTTTGCTACGTTGGAGAATGTGGGCATCGATCCCACTACCTCTCGCATGCGAAGCGAGCGCTCTACCATTTGAGCTAATTCCCCGCACTTATGACACCTGGCTTTGTTGTGAAAGTAATTCCACATGCTGAGCTGAACCATCCATATGGTGAAGGAAACTGTTCTGTACATACTGTAGACTTCACAATGTTGCAATGCTAGCAACAAGGATAGGTCTCTCTCTCAATGGTTGAATGGTTGAACTGACGCTTGTTAAAGTTCTTGAAGAAATATAAAATGGGGTGAGCTCTACCTTGTGCATCTTCCTGAAGTAAAAATGCACCTGTTCCTGTGGCGCTGGCATCCACTTTCAGTATAAATTACACAAGATAGCTTTAGCATTATCAAAAGAATTCTGCCAACCAAGAGACCACTGTAAATCACGAGAAGTAGCTCAGCGGAAGGAGAAATCACATTAGCAAAGTTTTTACAGAAAGCTCAGTGGTATCCACCCATCCCAAGAAATTGCCACAATTTCCATTTTGTAGATGTCTGTAGGAATGCAGAGATATCTTGCACTTTCTCCTCTATTGGATGTGCTTGGCCTTGCCTTACTTTCCTCTCCAAATATCAGACTGTAGCTTTTCCCAGTTTTGACAGGTTTAAGGAAAGAGAATCATCATTTAACCACTAGAATGCCTCATGGAGAGCGGACATGTGCTCTGGCTAGCTCTGGGAGAAAATGACTACATCATCTAGTTACGCTTTACAGTCAGTGAGTCCAAATAAATCTTTCTTGATTAAACACTGAAATGTATTTGGAGAGTTTCGCATTCCAAACGGTATCATGGTTTACTGTAGCTTTATTCCACTTATCAAACAATGAGCCTTTTTCCCTCATAAATTCTACATGGGTTTGGTTAGCTGTTTTTGTTTAGGCTCTAAAATTCTAGCAATATGCTTCTGGCACTGGAGAAGCATGGAGAACATTATTTTGGCCAATTCCACCCACCCGCCAGTTAGGTCTTCCCTGTCACACAACATCTACCATCCCAATCATGTGCTTCCTCTGAGACACACGAAGAGAACAGCAGCTCTAACGCTCTCATAATGCAAGCTGTGTTCAATTGGTAATGCTGAAAATACTTCTAAAGATTTCCCCATGAATCTACACTGTAATAAAAGAGCTCAAAATTCTTTAGGTCAGTGTAATGACATCACTATGTAGCTCTAATGTAGTAAAATACAAATCAACTTCAGATTCTCTGAACTGAGGAAACAAGCCTGATTTGTTTTCTTATAAAGTTGGTGCAGTCTCCAATCCGAGTTGGTGTTAAGGTGCAAGGTAAGGGAATGGGTCGCTCCAGCTGTCTCTCCTATGGGCGACCATAGTAACCTTGACCTCTGTCTCCAGCATGCCATACACTTTCATTCCACCCACACTACAGTCAAACACAGCAAACCGACCCCTCGAATGGTGAATCACAAACACATAGGAAGGACGAGCCCCCAATTTATAATACAACCTTTTTTGTTTATGTGTGAAAACCAAGTTAACATTAGGCTCATTGTCAGTGGGTAGAGAGGGTCTTAACATAAATCAAAGACTACCAGGGTCCGTGTACGTTGCGTTCGTTCGATTTTTGATTCTAAATTGAAAAACAAAGCTCGAATTACGATGCCTTATTCATTTTTTGATTTAATATTGAAAGCAGAAAAATTGGAAAATGCCTTTTATTGTTTCTGGACACACACAAAAAAGAGAAAATGGCTTGTTTGTTAATTTTTCTCTATTCGTTTAATCATAATAAGTGTAATAATCAAAATCTCATAATACCAAACATGATGAATGCCCTAAAGTGCACAGTATTTCCATTCTAACGAGTAAACTAACCTGGAAGTGAAGCTAAGCCTAATTGGCGGTCTTTTCTTGGGGAAAAATATCCACTCTTGAGCCATTTGCGCAAATGATTTCTAATATGATACAAACTGGAGCAACTTTTTCAGAGATCTCAGACAATCTAGTTCAACATGGTGCTGGTCGGAGTTGTTCTGAAATGAGTATCTGAAGATTTCGTGCACGACACAACATTGCAAGAAGAGGACAAGTATCAGACTCCCATTTAGAACTGGCAATAGCTAATGCCATAAGTGAGGTAAGGACAATATTTCATTAGCTAATTTAGCGTCCTAATAGACAGGGCCAACATTTGGCAGAAAACTCATGACAGGATACCTGTCAGCAAATGGGATAAGAGCGGGTGAGGACAGAGTGGGCCAGTGTGTGTGTGTGTGCTTAATAAATAGGCTACAGTGGGGTGTCTAAGCCGGTTTATTATCAACTGCTCTGTGGTCTCTGCTCTCAAAATATCTACAATATTTATTGTATTTATTTATCTGGCAGCTGGCCAATAAAGTGGGATAACGTACAGTACAGTCATTATCACACAATAAACCCGTTTAGGCTGAGACACCTCAGCTTACTAATCTCAGGTCTTGGTGACCATGTCCTGAATTTGTTATAATGGATGTTACATCAATAATAACCCATACTTAATTTTGTGTTCATGTTACGCCCTGAGAAAAATAGGGAGAAATAATCGCGAGTGATACTGTGATGTTTCCTCAGTGAGAACGTTTACTCAGAGGAGGAAACTCTCGCGATCTCGCCTGAGAAAGTGAGTCGAGACATAAGCGGTCGATCCCAGACTAACGGATCAGGTCTCTTTTGCCGATCACCGCCTATTCGGGCTTCCTTGTAATAAGCACGACAAAATAAAACAACTAATTAAATGACGATTTCCCCATTCCATTCCACCTCTTTCAAACACAATTAATGTTAAAATGAAATTACTTTGTACATTAAACAAAATATTGAACAGATTGAAATATGGCTTTGTCTACTGAACAGAATTTTGACCGTATTAACTTTGTCTTAATGTTAATGTCTGCTGGATAGTGTAATGAATACTATGAATACTACCCGTTACATTCAGGGTGCATGTAACCTCAATCCAGTTCCTTATACCGCGGAATGCATGGGCCATAAATCGCACATTGACCAGAATGAAAAACTGGCAATGTTTGGAGCAACATGTTCTGGCAATCGATGGATTTAGCAGCAAATCTACGCTGATAAAGAACAATCTTTTAATATATGAGGATGTTTACAGGTGAGCAATTTTCATGAATTTGCATTTTAGTAGTATTTATTATTATTATTATTATTATTATTGTTATTCCAGGATCTGCAGTTGTTAAGCATGGGATGTGGGACCATGGAAAGGAATTTTACTTATCCTTATTCATTCAAGAAATGATTTAAGGTTACTGAAACAGACGAGAGAGACAACCCTACATGCAAACACAATCAACTAAGATATGAGCTCTATTTGCATAATATAGACAATTGTGAAAAGACTTTTATTTACCAATATTGAAGAAAATCACAGTTGCTGGTGCATATAACAAAGAGGCCCAGTTGTGGTTATAGGTTTACATACACCAGAATGTTAATAATCTTTTACAAAATAAGAGAGATTATAAAAAAGATTTTTTTGTACTGCCTTGAAAAAGCTATTTCACAACATATGTTTACATATAGTCCACAAATCAAATTAACTGCATTTACCAGTTTGTAAATGTTTACATAGGCTTGATTCTTAAGACTAAGCATTATTGCCTGGACAACGGCTGTATGAATGTTTTGTGGTAGTTGTTCATAAGTCCCTTGTTTGTCGTAAGAAGTTAAACTTGCCCCTGTTCTTCAGAACTGTCCTCCAGGTCCTAGACCTTATACACATTGGTGATTGTGACAGTGTGACTTTGAGATCCATCTTTTTACAATGAAGACGTTTGAGGAACTCACATACAACTACATACAAAATAGGAGTTTTTGATGTTCAAAAACATCATGTTTTCACATCAGCAGTTTAAACTGTAACTACTTAGATCAATGTTCTTCTGTTTTCGCAATCACAGAACCACACAGTTGAAAGGATGTGGCCAGAGATAAATAATAGGGTTAATTATCCACTCAAGACAGCACTTGTAGAGCTAGTGGACCAGGGATTGTTGGATATGGAGAACAACCTTGTCAGATACTGTGTCTCCAACTTCACATTGCCAGCTATGTCACCTTGGCATCAGTAGAGTTGTACAAGCTTGGAATGAACACAGGATTCCAGGTATACTGAAAGAACACATTTTTATTAAAACAGAAATGACTAAGTACTTGAAATTTTGTTACTCCAGGCAAAGGCATTCCCAATGTTTTGGCAAAGGGTGGATATCTGAAGAACATCTCTGAGGAACTGAGGAACATGCCAATGAAGCAGCTGACCTTTATGAGGCAGAACTAGGCTCTTCACTCACCAGAAATTCAGTGTTTGGAAGAGATCCCTTCTCTTCAGGGAGACAAAGAGCATGTGTGGAACACCACTTCACTGAACTGCACTCAGATATTTCTATATGTTACAACAATACTGTGAACAGTGACTTCTCGTACTTCAAACTAGCTCTGCTGGATCTCATCAACACAACCAGAAGATACACGGCATGAACCATAAATAACAGAAAAAGCAGAGAAACGAATTCGTTCAGAGTTTAGTCAACAGAAATAACGTCTTTCAGAACAGACAATGCATCAGAAAGGCCTGTGACTTCATAGACACTGGTGCACTCTTCTCTACATTTAAGACACTGGCTAGAAGTTTCTGCCATTGCAGCACACATACTCTGCATCCCACAATGCTCCGGCAACAGACTGCAAACATTGGCTGGTGGAAGGGTCCTGTGAAATAAGAGATTCAATAAATAAAGTTTGTCTTACTCATTTTGTCTGGTTGAAAGTTCCAGTTTTTCCTGGAACATTGCAAACAGCTGCTTTCTGCAATGGCAGCAGCAACTGAGCTATTGTTTTTACATGATGCTTAATACATAATATGGCAGTCATTTTAAAAACGAATAAGACATTGTAATTCGAGTTTTGTTTTTCAATTTAGAATCAAAAAGCTTGCTGCCAGAAAATAAGTGTCAGGATGAGTACTGCCAAAATAAAAAACTAAAGATATCTAGCTGTGGTTTTTAAAAAATACATTTTATTATTCCAAAACAAAATAAAAGAAAATACAGCTCCTTCCCTTTCTCTCTACCTACACAAAACAGAAGAAAAGGCACTCACCAGGAAGCTACACAGAACACAATAATCCAGTAAAAAATATTTACAAAGTGCAAAAATGTGAATGTCTTATATTAGTGGCCATATGCAAGGAAGCTTATGTGCAATATTTACATATGTACAATATCCACAGTTGTAGAAATTGGAACTACACTGTTCCAAAAGCTAGCTTAACACTGGGGTTAATAAAAATTCACTGGAGCTGGAGTTTAGCTCAGAAACACTTTTAACACAGGTTCAAAGCTAGCATAGTTTCCTTTTATGACTTTCATAGCGGTGACGCCAATACCGATCTGAATCTGGGTCTCTTTGTGGAAATCCGAGAGGCAGAGAGAGAGAGAGAGATGCATGTACACACGTACATGTGCATACAGAGTCAAAGTGCCAAAAATACATCCAGGGACGTAACGAGCTACGTAAGCAAGAGTGTGTACAGTGTTGTGATCACTTGCACTTTCCCTCACAACCCAATCCCAGAGCAGCAAGGCATCAGAAGAGCCAAAGCCACCTACAAACAGTAGATACAAGAACATTTCACCAACAGTGACCCATGGTGCATGTGGCAGGAAATCTTCTACCATCCACATAACCTTATCCCACATGGAAAACAAGGACAGTTATGTTAGAATGCTGTTCATCAATTTCAACTCTGCATTCAGTACCACCACACCCCTGACACTGGTCCACATGCTCCACTCTCTTGGACTTAGCTCCACGTTGTGCATCTGGATTCTGGACTTCCTGAGCAACAGGGTTCAGACAGCCAAGCTCCATCACAGATCATCCCACTCCATCACCCTGAACACCAGGGCTGTGTACTGAGTCCACTGCTGGTGCGTCGTAGAGAAACGTCTGACCAATAGCATCACTGTCTGGTGTGGAAACTGCTCTGTCTCAGACAGGAAAGCTCTGCAGCAGGTGGAGGAGACTGCTCAGTCTATTACCGAGTCAAGACTTTCAAGACATCTACAGAGTGTTACATAAGGAAGGCCTGCAGTATCAGAAAAGATCCCTCTCACTCTTCCTCACCTGAGTCTTCGCACTCCTCCCATCCTGAAGAAGGCTACGGAGCATCTGGTCCAAGTCGACTAGATGCACAAACAGCTACTTCCCACAGGTCATTAGACTCCTCTACAGATCGGACTCACGGACACTAGTTTCATTTCATTTCCACAATCACTGCATTCATTCACTTCAGAAGAGACACACATATAGACACTATATTTAATAATCCATGCACAGGTCACTTTACATGTTCTACTCCTGCTCAGGACTATCAGCAGTGTTTACATCATCACCACTACTGAGCAATAGAGTTTGTTAACAGTTCCGCTGTTGGGATGATCCTCAGTTTCCTGTAGTGCTTAATGTTCTCCTATTTAATCTTAATGTAATCCTCCAGCTAGCTAGCTGATCCTGGAGTGGTATGTTAAGTGCGTCATGAAATGGTTAGTGAACGCTGAGATGCGTGTTGTCACATGGTCAAGTTTAATCTAAGTTTAAGTTTAAACTTCTTAATGTAATCCTCTCCTCTGACATCTCATGTCATCCCATGTTAATTGCAGCACTGTGATTCTGGAGAAACTACATTTCTTTCCTAGTAACATCTGAATGTGATGAGAGGAATGACAATAATAGGCTACTTAACTTGATGGATTAACCTTTTGACCTTTTCTGATTTCTCAGCTAAAGCAGTGGTCAAACAGAATGTACATAAATTTCACCCAAACCACTGAAGGGGAAAGGGACATGGGTTTTACAAGAGCCATGTGCTACTTTAAGAGGTTCCTTCATGCTAACTTCATGAAGTTGTTGAACTTTGACCTGTGAATTCAAGGGCCTAGGTCTTATAAACCAATAGAAATCAAGAAGATAAGACTGCAGTCTGTTTTGACGGTGAAAAATGGAGGAGATTCTTACACCAGTCACATCAAACCGTTTTCTCGCTGGTTTCTTAATAATGCTTGGCACACGTCTGAAATAAAATTGAATCACTAGTGAATTAAATAAATCCTAACATCGTAACATTTAGTGTTGAAGCATGCGACTCAATGGTGTTACATGATCAGATGGTGTACAGGCCACTAAAAACGTCTAGATCTGAGTGGGAGAAATTGATTCATTTAACTGTACGCAAAAATGTGGAATGTGCTTTTTTTGTTTTTGTGCATTGCCATTTAATATCTCTATAGCATGTAAGCTATACTTTATAATTTCATGTTTTATTATTGTTAAATATTTTCTGTTCCTGGTTGAGAAAACAAAAAAAGTAATTTTACTTTTAATTATTTTTTCACTACTTTTATAGAAGAGCTATTATCCTCCGACATGAAGTGGAGTACAGACAGGTCTGCACAACACACATTCAGGTTTATAAGGTTTATGAGGACACCTAGTAACTAAAGTGGCTTATGAGGACTCTATTACATTTACAACACACACACACACACACACACACAAACACACACTGTCTTTATAAGAACACGTAGTAACTAAAGTGGCTTATGAGGACTCTATTACATTTACAACACACACACACACACACAAACACACACTGTCTTTATGAGGACACGTAGTAACTAAAGTGGCTTATGAGGACTCTATTACATTTACAACACACACACACACACACACACACACACACAGTCTTTATGAGGACACGTAGTAACTAAAGTGGCTTATGAGGACTCTATTCTACTATAATTATATTAAAAGAATACATAGAGACTGGCCACATTATTAGGAACAATATTAGCTAAAAACAAACATTGGATGGATTTTGGAAAAATTCCTGTGAGATTCTGCTCCACGGTGACGTGATTGCTCCGAATGTCCCGTTCTACCACATCCCAAAGAGGTTCTACTGGATTCAGAACCAGTGGGAAGGTCACTGAAGAACAGTGAACTCATCATCATGTTCATGGAACCATCACACACACACACACACACACACACACACACACACACACACACACACACACACGCGGCTAACGCTAATAATACACACAAGCCTTTACATCAGTCTGTGATATGCTTTATTTACACTTTCACCTTGGCCAGAAGGAGGATAAAACACACACACACACACACACACACACACACACACACACACACACACACCCCTGTACAGCCTTCAGATCACACACTCAGCAGGCGAAATCTTTATTTTGTTAGAAATCAAACAGCCGATTCACGCACCAGGAGGCGGAGATTAGGTTAAACTTGACCATGTGACAACACTAATTTCTTTTAACTTCTACGCCACTTAATGACGCATTTAACATACCGCTCCAGCATTAGCTAGCTAGTTAGCATGCTAACATTAGCACAGTTTGCAGGATGTTAGCACAGCGCTGCATTTAGCTTGCTAGCTAACATGTTTTCCCACTTTATTTTACACAACATAGTAGCTCAGCTAAAGTTGGTGAGTTCGGTGAACTTGACTAGCTACACAAGCAGGTAGCTAACAATTTCATTATACTAACATGTTAGCCAGCTAATGCTAGCAGAGAGCTGCATGTATGTAGCTATAGCTTCCCTAGGGTTAGCTTGTTTTTGAGCAGTTTTGGCTAGCTACTAATTCAGTTAACTAAAACATTTGTCATGCTAACACATTAGCTGGCTAAAGTTAGAACAATGCTGTATTTATGTAGCTTGCTAGCAAACTTTGCTGCGTAATAGTTTGCTAGCTACACAATATCAGATAGCTTACTGCTAGATGTTCCTGGTTAACTGGCTGACATTAGCATATTAGCTTGCTAGCCTAGCTGCTAAACCATGATAGTGTAAATCAAAACAGTGTTCATCAAGTCAAATAGGTGAAAGGTGGCAATGTCACATGATCAGGTAGGCTGATGTGATTGGCTGAGCAGACTTAACCCAGGCTCCGCCCCTGCTGAATTCCACTTAGAAGTAGGCTGCCTATGTCGGCAGCGAGGTCCCGTTCGAAAAGTAGCACAATTCTGCTCATTGTTTGGACAAACATGGCTGACAGAAACCAGCATTTGGACCGAGGACTCGCGTTTTAGTAACGTATCGTAAAATATTGCGCTAAAACATTTGTTTTTATTACGATGGAAAAAAAAGCGGCTGGTTTTAATTCATTATGGCCGAATGAAAGCAGTTTGGACCAAATAACGTAAGCAGAGAGTCACATGACCCTGATGATCATCTTTATTCTCTTACGTCCACTGAGAGGTTTCCTCTACGGCTGATCTGATTGGTAGAGAGAAAGAGGAAAAAGGGGAGGAAAAAAAAAAAAAAAAAAGAATAGTTCGTGTCGAGGCTTGAGTGTTACTCGTCCAGATCGAGTGTGTTAAGCTCCTCCTCCAGTTCGTCCAGATCCTCCCCCGTGAACAGATTCTCATCCACTGGCACAGTCCCTGACTCCGCCTCCTCATCCCCGGCCCCGCCTCCGTCACTGTCAGTGCTGGCTCCGCCCTCCTCCAGCGTGTGGTCCTCACCGTTCTCGACCCCGCCCGAAGCCTCGCTCAGTTTGTAATCTACACACACACACACACACACACACACACACACACACACACACACACAGTTTTAACAGTATGCAATATCAAGTGCGCATGTGGAAATGTGGGCGGAGTCAGAACTGTATTTAAACTTATCGTTTAATGTATTTTTTTAATCATCTGTCCATCTTTATCTGTCCATTTCTTACCTGTCTGTCTCTTCTATCTATCTGTCCATCTTTATCTGTCCATCTTTATCTGTCCATTTCTTACCTGTCTGTTTCCTCTATCTGTCCATTTCTTACCTGTCTGTCTCCTCTATCTGTCCATTTCTTACCTGTCTGTCTCTTCTATCTATCTGTCTCTTTATCTGTCCATTTCTTACCTGTCTGTCTCTTTATCTGTCCATTTCTTACCTGTCTGTCTCGTTATCTGTCCATTTCTTACCTGTCTGTTTCCTCTATCTGTCCATTTCTTACCTGTCTGTCTCGTTATCTGTCCATTTCTTACCTGTCTGTCTCGTTATCTGTCCATTTCTTACCTGTCTGTCTCGTTATCTGTCCATTTCTTACCTGTCTGTTTCCTCTATCTGTCCATTTCTTACCTGTCTGTCTCTTCTATCTATCTGTCTCTTTATCTGTCCATCTTTATCTGTCCATCTTTATCTGTCCATTTCTTACCTGTCTGTCTCTTTATCTGTCCATTTCTTACCTGTCTGTCTCCTCTATCTGTCTGTCTCTTTATCTGTCCATTTCTTACCTGTCTGTCTCTTTATCTGTCCATTTCTTACCTGTCTGTTTCCTCTATCTGTCCATTTCTTACCTGTCTGTCTCCTCTATCTGTCTGTCTCTTTATCTGTCCATTTCTTACCTGTCTGTCTCTTCTATCTATCTGTCTCTTTATCTGTCCATTTCTTACCTGTCTGTCTCCTCTATCTGTCTGTCTCTTTATCTGTCCATTTCTTACCTGTCTGTCTCTTTATCTGTCCATTTCTTACCTGTCTGTCTCTTCTATCTATCTGTCTCTTTATCTGTCCATTTCTTATCTGTCTGTCTCTTTATCTGTCCATTTCTTATCTGTCTGTCTCCTCTATCTGTCTGTCTCTTTGCGTGTTCTCTCCATCGTAGTTCATGGTTTTATAATTCTAATAAAGTTCTAATAAAACGCTCTTGATACCATGTCGGAATGTAACCATGACAACCGGCATGAACTACAATCTAGGACTGAACGATTTACAGGCTACACAAACGAAGCAGAACTTTTAAATTAAAAATGACAAGAACGGAGCGAGACTACGCCCACTGACATGTTACCATGGCGACATCAGTCTCTCAGAAGTTTATGCATTACTCACCGTCTGTCTCACCGTCTGTCTCACCGCTCGGCTGCACTCGGGACGAGAACCTGTCCGCCGCCGCCACCGTTATCCCCGTGTTGTCCACCTCTTTAAGGACGAAGCGGGCGATGTCGATGTCCTGGCACTGCTCCTCCTCCTCCTCCACCTTCTCACACACACACACACACACACACACACACACTGATGACTCCTGCCCTTTATTTAGTGCACTATATGTAATAGGAAGCCATTTTGGGGTTTAGTTCACTATTCCCTCTAAAGCACACACTGTATTCATTACTGTATGTGTGATATATAATGGAGCTTTAACGTAAAGATGGCCGCAGTGCGTCACCTCCTGTGTGAGCTCATCGTCTATTTTGGCGTATTTGGTGTCGTCCGCTTCCTCGTCATCGTCGTTAACCAGCTCAGGCCGGAACTCGAACACTTCTCGTCCGCTCACCTGTACAGGTAACATCGAGGAAAAGACATTACATTCCACATCATCATCATCACTAGCTGAGAGTTTAGAATGGATTATAACTCAGCTGTATCAACACTTAAAGCATTATAGAGGATTCGTGTTGTAATGCCGCTGACTAACGCGGGCTGTGTCCCAAACCAACACCTGTTTAACCCGAGGGGCGGGAGTTTAGTTTAACCCGAGGGGCGGGAGTTTAGTTTAACCCGAGGCGCGGGAGTTTAGTTTAACCCGAGGCGCGGGAGTTTAGTTTAATCCAGAGGGGCGGGAGTTTAGTTTAATCCAGAGGCGCGGGAATTTAGTTTAATCCAGAGGGGCGGGAGTTTAGCTTAATCCAAGGGGTGGGAGTTTAGTTTAACCCGAGGCGCGGGAATTTAGTTTAATCCAGAGAGGCGGGAGTTTAGTTTAATCCGAGGCGCGGGAGTTTAGTTTAATCCGAGGGGTGGGAGTTTAGGTTAATCCAAGGGGCGGGAGTTTAGCTTAATCCAAGGGGTGGGAGTTTAGTTTAACCCGAGGCGCGGGAATTTAGTTTAATCCAGAGAGGCGGGAGTTTAGTTTAATCCGAGGCGCGGGAGTTTAGTTTAATCCGAGGGGTGGGAGTTTAGGTTAATCCAAGGGGTGGGAGTTTAGGTTAACCCGAGGTGCGGGAGTTTAG
>NC_069714.1:31948314-31995814 GCF_027358585.1 Pangasianodon hypophthalmus
AGAGGCTGGTCCTTGTTCATCTCCACCATCTGGTGAGCCCATCAATGGACCCACCCCAGTTTGCATACCAGCCTGGCATTGGGGTGGACGATGCAGTCATCTTCCTCCTGCACAGGTCCCTCTCTCACCTGGAGAAGCCTGGGAGCACTGTGAGAAACATGTTTTTTCAGGGGACGGTCCTGGCTCCATTCCTCTTCACACTCTACACTGCAGACTTTTAGATACAACACAGTGGGCTGTCACCTGCAGAAGTTCTCTGATGACTCTGCAATCGTCAGCCTCATCACTGGGGACGATGACGCAGAGTACAGAGAACTGATCCAGGACTTTGTAGTCTGGTTCCAGTGGAACTGCCTCCAGAACAATGGCAGCACGACCAAAGAGCTGGTGGTGGACACCGACACTGGTGAACATCCAGAGAATGGACATTCAGATAGTGGACTCATAAGCACCTGGATGTTCACCTCAACAATACAATGGACTGGACGGACATCTCCACCGCACTCTACAACAAAGGACAGAGCAGATTGTACCTGCTGAGGAGACTTAGGTCTTATGGAGAGCAAGGAGCACTTCTCAAGACTTTTTTTTGACTCCATGGTGGCATCTGCTGTCTTTTATGGGGTTGTGTGTTGGGGCAGTGGCATCTCTGCTGCAGACAGGATGACTCTGGATAAGATCTTAAGGAGAACCAGCTCTGTCGTGGGATGCAGTCTTGATCCAGTGCAGGTGGTGGGAGAAAGGAGGATGATGGACAAGCGATCACGCATGCTGGAGAACCGCTCCTACGCCAAGCACGAGACTCTGGTGGCACTGGGCAGCTCCTTCAGTGACAGGCTGCTCCGCCCCGAGTGTGTGAAGGAGCAGTGTGTGTGTGTGTGTGTGTGTGTGTGTGTCTCTTTTATATATTTATACTTACATATCTTTTTATTTTTTATATCTTTATATCTGCTGCTGTAACGATGCAAATTTCCCCACCGGGGGACGAGTAATATATATATATATGTATACACACACATTATATACACACACACACACACACACATCACAGACACACACACACTTTATATATATATATACACACACACACACACACACCTCATTATAACTGAATAACTAGCATGATAAAGCAGCTTAAATAAGATAATAAAGCTAACAGTGGAGTTTACCATCATTAGATTTTTATAAATAATGACTTTAATAAACTTTATACTTTAAACATGTGTAGTTTATTAGTGAGACGTGATTGCAGCTCGCGCACGTTAGCTAGCACTTTGCTAGCCGCTAAATGATGTTAGCTAGCCTTGCTAAACCGTTAGCAAATCTCTTTCGCATTAACACAGACGGGTAAAGTTAAACATTTATATCTCACCTTAACTAGAAACTTATTTCAGATATATTTTAATTCATAATTAATCACACATCGCTAGCTGTCATTAGCTAGCTAGCCGGCTATGTTGACGTGTTCGGCGGCTGGTGAGTTAACAATGTAGTGTTACGTTTCCCACCCGTTTCTGGATAAATCCCGCCTCCTGCGCTGTGATTGGTTAATAATCCAGATTCGAGCCACGCGCCCAGCTCACAGCGTACTTCTGACCAATCATAGCGCGTAAGACGGAACATGACTAGCCAATCCTAGGGCAGGAAACCGAACTTTCTCGAAATACGGGTGTGAGAAGCACACCATGTGAAAGGAAATGAGCTAGCTGAGGGCCACTAGGCCGAAAGTCCAGCATGGCTGCGCTGAGAGAGCCTGACTAATCATTTTAATCCCTTTCTCCTTCACTCACTTCAATAATCTTTTCCTTCTTCTTCTCCTGGGTTTTCTTATTGCCCGTGGGTTGAGCTGGCTTCTTCGGCGGCATGTCTGTCGCGGTGTCTCGGTAATAAACCCACCCGAATCCAGGTGCTCTGCTCAGCGGCGCTAGCGCGAAACTGCCCGCGGTGCACCAGCACAGAGTGCTCACGACCAATAGTGTGGGCCGCGCGGTGCATTGTGGGTAAATATAGGCTCGTGCCGCTTGTGTTGGTACACGCATGTGGAAATGACCCTTAAGTGAAAGTTTAGCTGCTGCATGTGACTCCATTAAAGTGAAAATATTCAGCCAAAAACTATACTCAGGTGAAAGCTGCTACTTTTAAATGTAATCAAGTATTAAAAAGTTTTTTTTTTTTAAAGACCGTTTTGCGTGAAAACATAATTCAATGTTTGAATATTTACCATTAGCAAGAATTTGACTTGCTGAGATCAATGCTAGTCTAACCTGGTATTAGCAAAGAAAATAGGCTAACTTATATAAAGCTAGTTACCCAGGGTAAGGTGAGGGTAAGGAGAGGGTAAGGAGAGGGTAGGGTCAGGGTAAGGAGAGGGTAAGGAGAGGGTAGGGTCAGGGTAAGGAGAGAAGAAGGAGAGGGTAGGGTCAGGGTAAGGAGAGGGTAAGGAGAGGTTAAGGAGAGGGTAAGGAGAGAATAAGGAGAGGGTAGGGTCAGGGTAAGGTCAGGGTAAGGAGAGGGTAAGGAGAGGTTAAGGAGAGGGTAGGGTCAGGGTAAGGAGAGGGTAGGGTCAGGGTAAGGAGAGAATAAGGAGAGGGTAGGGTCAGGGTAAGGGTAAGGAGAGGGTAAGGAGAGAATAAGGAGAGGGTAGGGTCAGGGTAAGGAGAGAATAAGGTCAGGGTAAGGAGAGGGTAAGGTCAGGGTAAGGGTAAGGAGAGGGTAAGGAGAGGGTAGGGTCAGGTTAAGGAGAGGGTAAGGAGAGGGTAGGGTCAGGGTAAGGTCAGGGTAAGGAGAGGGTGGGGTCAGGGTAAGGAGAGGGTGGGGTCAGGGTAAGGAGAGGGTAAGGAGAGGGTAGGGTCAGGGTAAGGTGAGGGTAAGGAGAGGGTAAGGTGAGGGTAGGGTCAGGGTAAGGAGAGGGTAAAGAGAGGGTAAGGAGAGGGTAGGGTCAGGGTAGGGTCAGGGTAAGGAGAGGGTAAAGAGAGGGTAAGGAGAGGGTAAAGTGAGGGTAAGGAGAGGGTAGGGTCAGGGTAGGGTCAGGGTAAGGAGAGGGTAGGGTCAGGGTAAGGAGCGGGTAGGGTCAGGGTAAGGAGAGGGTAAGGTGAGGGTAAGGAGAGGGTAAGGAGAGGGTAGGGTCAGGGTAAGGAGAGGGTAAGGTGAGGGTAAGGAGAGGGTAAGGTGAGGGTAGGGTCAGGGTAAGGAGAGGGTAAGGTGAGGGTAAGGAGAGGGTAAGGTGAGGGTAGGGTCAGGGTAAGGAGAGGGTAGGGTCAGGGTAAGGAGAGGGTAAGGAGAGGGTAAGGTGAGGGTAGGGTCAGGGTAAGGAGAGGGTAAGGTGAGGGTAAGGAGAGGGTAAGGTGAGGGTAAGGAGAGGGTAGGGTCAGGGTAAGGAGAGGGTAAGGTGAGGGTAAGGAGAGGATAAGGAGAGGGTAGGGTCAGGGTAAGGTCAGGGTAAGGAGAGGGTAAGGAGAGGGTAAGGTGAGGGTAAGGAGAGGGTAAGGAGAGGGTAAGGAGAGGGTAGGGTCAGGGTAAGGAGAGGGTAGGGTCAGGGTAAGGAGAGGGTAAGGAGAGGGTAAGGTGAGGGTAAGGAGAGGGTAGGGTCAGGGTAAGGAGAGGGTAAGGTGAGGGTAGGGTCAGGGTAAGGAGAGGGTAAGGTGAGGGTAAGGAGAGGGTAAGGAGAGGGTAGGGTCAGGGTAAGGAGAGGGTAAGGAGAGGATAAGGAGAGGGTAGGGTCAGGGTAAGGAGAGGGTAAGGAGAGGGTAGGGTCAGGGTAAGGAGAGGGTAAGGAGAGGGTAAGGAGAGGGTAGGGTCAGGGTAAGGAGAGGGTAAGGAGAGGGTAGGGTCAGGGTAAGGTCAGGGTAAGGAGAGGGTAAGGAGAGGATAAGGAGAGGGTAAGGTCAGGGTAAGGAGAGGATAAGGAGAGGGTAGGGTCAGGGTAAGGAGAGGGTAAGGAGAGGGTAAGGAGAGGGTAGGGTCAGGGTAAGGAGAGGGTAAGGAGAGGGTAAGGTCAGGATAAGGTCAGGGTAAGGAGAGGGTAAGGAGAGGGTAAGGAGAGGATAAGGAGAGGGTAGGGTCAGGGTAAGGAGAGGGTAAGGAGAGGATAAGGAGAGGGTAGGGTCAGGGTAAGGTCAGGGTAAGGAGAGGGTAAGGAGAGGGTAAGGAGAGGATAAGGAGAGGGTAGGGTCAGGGTAAGGAGAGGGTAAGGAGAGGATAAGGAGAGGGTAGGGTCAGGGTAAGGAGAGGGTAAGGAGAGGGTAAGGAGAGGGTAAGGAGAGGGTAAGGTCAGGGTAAGGAGAGGGTAAGGAGAGGGTAAGGTGAGGGTAAGGAGAGGGTAAGGAGAAGGTAGGGTCAGGGTAAGGAGAGGGTAAGGAGAGGGTAGGGTCAGGGTAAGGAGAGGGTAAGGAGAGGGTAGGGTCAGGGTAAGGTCAGGGTAAGGAGAGGGTAAGGAGAGGATAAGGAGAGGGTAGGGTCAGGGTAAGGAGAGGGTAAGGAGAGGGTAAGGTCAGGGTAAGGTCAGGGTAAGGAGAGGGTAGGGTCAGGGTAAGGAGAGGGTAAGGAGAGGATAAGGAGAGGGTAGGGTCAGGGTAAGGAGAGGGTAAGGAGAGGGTAGGGTCAGGGTAAGGTCAGGGTAAGGAGAGGGTAGGGTCAGGGTAAGGAGAGGGTAAGGAGAGGGTAGGGTCAGGGTAAGGAGAGGGTGGGGTCAGGGTAAGGAGAGGGTAAGGAGAGGGTAAGGTCAGGGTAAGGAGAGGGTAAGGAGAGGGTAAGGTCAGGGTAAGGAGAGGATAAGGAGAGGGTAGGGTCAGGGTAAGGAGAGGGTAAGGAGAGGGTAAGGTCAGGGTAAGGAGAGGGTAAGGTGAGGGTAAGGAGAGGGTAAGGAGAGGGTAAGGTCAGGGTAAGGAGAGGGTAAGGAGAGGGTAAGGTGAGGGTAGGGTCAGGGTAAGGAGAGGATAAGGAGAGGGTAAGGTCAGGGTAAGGAGAGGATAAGGAGAGGGTAGGGTCAGGGTAAGGAGAGGGTAAGGAGAGGGTAAGGTCAGGGTAAGGAGAGGGTAAGGTGAGGGTAAGGAGAGGGTAAGGAGAAGGTAGGGTCAGGGTAAGGAGAGGGTAAGGAGAAGGTAGGGTCAGGGTCAGGAGAGAGTAAGGAGAGGGTAAGGAACATCATCCAGATGTTGACAGTCAGCACTTTAAGAAATTAAATTATTTATTTAATAAATTAAATAAATAACGCAGATGACATATGAACAGCATTTAAATAATTCAGTTTTTTATTAATGTTAACTCTTGCTTAAGTTTGTTGATTAGATTCACAGATGGATCTGGTGTACACTTAAATATAAATAAATTAATGAATACATATATAATACTGTATATAAAAAACAATAACTGAATGAATAAATAAATAAATACAAATATAAATAATTAAACCTCTGTAATTCTCTCTGTTACGTACGTAACCTGTCTCACTGCGCAGAGTTAACCTGTCTCACTGCGCAGAGTTAACCTGTCTCACTGCGTGGCGTTAACCTGTCTCACTGCATGGAGTTAACCTGTCTCACTGCGCGGCGTTAACCTGTCTCACTGCGCGGAGTTAACCTGTCTCACTGCTCAGAGTTAACCTGTCTCACTGCACGGAGTTAACCTGTCTCACTGCACGGAGTTAACCTGTCTCACTGCGCGGAGTTAACCTGTCTCACTGCGCGGAGTTAACCTGTCTCACGGCGCAGAGTTAACCTGTCTCACTGCTCTTTTTCAAACCTGTCTCACTGCGAGATGCTTTAACCTGTCTCACTGCGAGCTGCTTTAACCTGTCTCACTGCTCTTTTTCAAACCTGTCTCACCTCATGCCCTTCCCATTCCGCTGCGTTCCTGTTCTGCACATTCGGCACATTTACGCAGAAAACCTGTGAGTGCAGAGATACACTGTGATGAATGAGAAAGAAAATAAAAACAGATTTTACTGCACTGTGTGTGTGTGTGTGTGAGAGAGAGAGAGAGAGAGAGAGAAAGTGTGTGTGTGTGGGTGTGTGAGAGAGAGAGAGTGTGTAATGTATAATCTTTTTATACATTTATTTACATCAACACATTCTCACCTTATCCTTATCTATCCTACAGTATAACTGTATGTGCATAGTCAGGTAGATACAGTCGAGTGCAAAAGTTAGCACGCCCTCATGAGAAAATGAAGACAGAAATTTAATGTCCGGTCTCACTGGTAATGAAATTAATGTAATCGGGTCTGTTAACATATTAATGATGACTTAAAATTCAGGTACAGTTAGAAATTAAATTCTATTTATGTGTCAGATCTGTTATCTGCTCTTTTCTGCTTTTAAAGTTTAGAGTTGTTTTATGGAAAATTGTTACTACACTAAAATAAATTAATCTGTCTATTCATTGATAATATCAGTTCTTAAGAGTTTAATACAACAGTAAGGCTAATATTCAGCTAATTACAGTCCTGAATAATTCATATCAAAACTCTGCCATCGCTGAATGAGTCTGATGAGTAAAGTGGGCGGAGTTAGCATGTAAATAGCGTTAGTTTATGAGAACAGCTGTTTGTATTTAGAGTATCTAACTAAACTCACAGAAGTGCGTGATTTAAGATGGTGATAAAGGTAATGGTGATGTACTGCAGGTGTCCAGCAGGGGGCAGTGTGACATCAGGGTTAAATACAGCTCACACGCTCGGGGTCAGGAAAGCACACTAACACTGAACACAGCAACACACACACACACACACACACACACACACACACACACACACAAGGATGTCATTAAACAACATAGGCTTTAACCTTTCTTTCTTTCTTTCTCTGTCTCCATAATGTCATATTTCCAGAGAATGTATGCGTGTGTGTGTGTGTGTGTGTGTGTGTGTGTGTAAATGATCATTTTTAATATAAATCAGGTCTGTAATAATGGGTTCGTGTTATACTAATGTCCCCACAAAGCCAGTATGTGATCTGTCTCCCCATAATGTCATATTTGTCCTGCAGACACACACACAGACACATAGACAGACAGTTACACAGACACATAGACAGTTACACAGACAGTTATACAGACAGTTATACAGACAGTTATACAGACAGACAGACACACAGACAGACAGACACATAGACAGTTACACAGACAGACAGACACAGACAGACAGACACATAGACAGTTACACAGACACACAGACACACAGACACATAGACAGTTACACAGACAGACAGACACAGACAGACAGACACATAGACAGTTACACAGACACACAGACACACAGACACATAGACAGTTACACAGACACACAGACACACAGACAGACAGACAGACACATAGACAGACAGTTACACAGACACACAGACACACAGACAGACAGACAGACACATAGACAGACAGTTACACAGACACACAGACAGACACACAGACAGACACATAGACAGAGTTACACAGACAGTCACACAGACAGACACACAGACAGACACATAGACAGACAGTTACACAGACACACAGAGAGACAGACAGACACATAGACAGACAGTTACACAGACACACAGACAGACACACAGACAGACAGACAGACACATAGACAGTTACACAGACACACAGACAGACAGACACATAGACAGTTACACAGACACACAGACACACAGACAGACAGACAGACAGACACATAGACAGACAGTTACACAGACACACAGACAGACAGACAGACACAGACAGTTACACAGACACACAGACACACAGACAGACAGACAGTTACACAGACACACAGACAGACACACAGACACACAGACAGACACACAGACACACAGACACACAGACACAGACAGTTACACAGACACACAGACAGTTATACAGACAGACAGACACACAGACAGACACATAGACAGTTACACAGACACACAGACACATAGACAGTTACACAGACACACAGAGAGACAGACGCATAGACAGACAGTTACACGGACACACAGACAGACACACAGACACACAGACAGTTATACAGACAGACAGACAGACAGTTATACAGACAGACAGACAGACAGACAGTTACACAGACAGACACATAGACAGTTATACAGACAGACACACAGACACACAGACAGACAGTTATACAGACAGACAGACACACAGACAGTTACACAGACACACAGACAGACACACAGAGAGACACACAGAGAGACAGACACACAGACAGTTACACAGACAGACACACAGACAGACACACAGACAGTTATACAGACACACAGACAGACAGTTATACATACACACAGACACACAGACAGTTATACAGACACACAGACAGACACACAGACAGACACCCAGACACACAGACAGACAGTTATACAGACACACAGACAGACAGTTACACAGACAGACAGTTACACAGACAGACACACAGACAGTTACACAGACACACAGACAGACAGACAGACATACAGACAGACACACAGACAGTTACACAGACACACAGTCAGACAGTTATACAGACAGACACACAGACAGACAGACAGACACACAGTTATACAGACAGACACACAGACACACAGACAGTGTAATTAATTAAAATATACTTTATTTATATAGCATTTTATATTTTTTTATACATGTGGTAGCTTAAAGTGCTGAACAATCAAGAAGTAAAAATTTAAATAATAAAAATATAATGTAACAGAATTCACAGGATAAAATAAAAGATTAAAAAAAATTAAATAGGTAGAGAGACAGACAGATATAAAGCACACACTTATAGCACTCAAATATAAAATAAAATGAAATACATAAATAAAAAATAATTCCAAGATTTTTAAAAATAATTAAACACTATAATAGTTTCAAAAGCAGCAGTATTATCAATTAAATGCTAAATTAAAAACATAATATTTTTGAAAGGCATTTTGACAGCTTAAAGAAAAGCGGTGCTGAGTTCTGGAGCTGTAAAGCGACATGAGATGTAAGATTTGCTGAAAATGAGCTCCGCTGACAGTTCAGACGCGTCGCTGCTGTGCTGTAAATCTCTCTCGTAATAAATCAGTAAATACACAAAGTGCATGAGGAAAGTGGAGTTTATTGCTTTTCTCATTCCGTCTGTCAGTGTGTGATGAAACGGTGGTTCATGTGTCACTGCTTTAAATGAAACAGTGAAATGGTTCAGCGCTCTGATGCTGGAACTCACCGTCTGAAAGATTTCTAATAGAGGACAAAAGCACAAACACACACGGAGTCCACACCCCGCTGAGCTCCACTTCCTGTGAGTCAGCGCTCTCTGACAGGAGAGAAGATGAGAAGTCACGGAGGCGATGTAGAGACTCGAACTGTGGGGCAGAAATACCAACACATTATTCACGCTGAGACGCCGCTGTGTCACACGCCTCATCTCATACCTGTGCTTCAGTTACAGAGGAAGGGAGGAATGAGAAAACGTCACCTTCAGGACAGAGAGGACAGAGCTGAAAAAAAACTCAGATTATATATCACTCTGTGTGTGTGTGTGTGTGTGTGTGTGTTTATATTACATAAAATCATTTATAAAGAGGTCGAAATCAGGAAAATCTGTTTCTACAGTCAGCTGATAAACTACTGAACTACTGACTGATAAACAGACAGAAGAAATAAAGAGACAGACTGATATAAAAAGAGTGACAGGTAAATAAAGGGACAGAGAGATGGAGATACTGAAAGTTAAAGAAGCAGACAGTTAAAGGGGCAGATAAAGAGACAGACTGACATAAGAGAGAGACCGATAAAGAGACAGACAGACAGATAAAGAAACAGACAGATGAAGAGACACAGATAGATAAAGAGACAGACAGATAGATAAAAAGACAAACAGAAGGATGAAGAGACACACAAACAGCTAATGAAACAGAGAGATAAAGATAAAGTCAGACAGGTAAAGAGACAGATTAACAAACTGACATGCAGAATAGAAAGACAGACATAAAGAAAGAAACAGAAAGGTAAAGAGGAAGACAGTTTAACAGACAGACAGACAGACACATAAAGAGACAGACAGACAGATATAGAGACAGACAGATATAGAGACAGACAGACAGATAAAGCGAAAGACAGTTTAGCAGACAGACAGATAAAGAGACAGACAGGTTAACAGACAGACAGATAAAGAGACAGACAGGTTAACAGACAGAAAGACAGACAGACAGACAAAGAGACACAGTTTAGCAGACAGACAGATAAAGAGACAGACAGTTTAGTAGACAGACAGACGAAGAGACAGACAGTTTAGCAGATAGACAGATAAAGAGACAGATAAAGAGACAGACAGGTTAACAGACAGACAGATAAAGAGACAGACAGTTTAGCAGACAGACAGATAAAGAGACAGACAGGTTAACAGACAGACAGATAAAGAGACAGACAGTTTAGCAGACAGACAGATAAAGAGACAGACAGGTTAACAGACAGACAGACAGATAAAGAGACAGACACACAGAGAGTTAAGGGAGACAAACAAACAGATAAGATAAAGAGACAGACAGTTTAGCAGACAGACAGACAAAGAGACAGACAGTTTAGCAGATAGACAGATAAAGAGACAGATAAAGAGACAGACAGGTTAACAGACAGACAGATAAAGAGACAGACAGTTTAGCAGACAGACAGATAAAGAGACAGACAGGTTAACTTACAGACAGACAAAGAGACAGACAGTTTAGCAGACAGACAGATAAAGAGACAGACAGGTTAACAGACAGACAGACAAAGAGACAGACAGTTTAGCAGACAGACAGATAAAAAGACAGACAGTTTAGCAGACAGACAGATAAAGAGACAGACAGGTTAACAGACAGACAGACAGATAAAGAGACAGACAGTATAGCAGACAGACAGCAGACAACAAAGATAGCCATAATTTCTGTTGCAGTAAGCCCCGCCTCCTTGGATCTGATTGGTCAGTCTAAAAGTATTAACAGTGATGAGTGCGGTTTATTTCCTATTACTTTATTATCGTCTGTGTTCGCTGTATGAAAGGTGAAAGAAAGGGCTATTAATAAATCCTTAATGATATTTTCATCAACAGGGGGCAGTATAAGCTTTAATAATGGCGCTCATTCTCCATCTCTCTCTCTCTTCCTCTCTCTATCCCTCTGTTGCTCTCTCACTCTTTCCTTCCTCCTTTAATCTCCCAGCAGAACTGAATGTGGCATTTAGGACAGTGCTTGCATTAATTCAGCCTTAAAATGGAAAGCTGAGTGTGATAAAATCAATACAGAGTTAAAAAGAGCTGACTCACACACACACACACAAACACACACACACACACACACACACACTTGTCCTTTGGTTCCTCCACATGCCAGAAAAAGTAGTAGCTAAATGAAGATGCATGTGTGTGTGTGTGTGTGTTTGTGTGAGAATAAGAAAAAATGTGCTTATTTGTAAAAAATAGTTGGCAGGGAGACCTTGTGTGTCTTTGAAAACACAAAACGCTGTGTATGGATGTAACTGTGGTTCTATAAACAACGGATAATCGCTCTAGTGTGTATGTGCAGCACGCTAAAACCGAACCACGAAGTCACTAAGCTGATGTAATATTTGCAAAAAATACTCTTGGCTCAGTGACGGTTCCAAACGACAGGGAACTCTGGTGGTTATCCATTGTTCACAGAATTCGTAACTAGCGTTTTGTTTCACCAACAATCAGAGGCAGTGTTTAACACCTGGACACCCCCCTGCAACAAGGTCCTGAGGAAAAGACTCACCTAGCAAGCACCACTAGGAAAGTGTTCGGAGATGATCACTGCACTCACACCACCAGGGGGCGATGCTGACCTTGGAGAACGTGCATGGTGAATTTTTCCTAGATCCAGGCTTCACTCTCGTCTTGTCTGGACCAATCAGGATATGACAGTGTCTCAGAATAGGTAGGAAGAACAAGAGGTTTAGCCCTTGGTCCTTGGTTGATGAAGAAGAAGATGCCTTTATTTGTCAAATATAGAATACAATGAAATTCCTTTCTTCTCATATCCCAGCTTGTTAGGAACTTCGGGTTCAGAGCACAGGGTCAGCCATGATACGGTGCTGCTGGGCCAGAGAGAGGTTTAAGTGCCCTGCTGGAGGACCCAACCATGGCAGCTTGGTGGTGCTTAGGCTTTCTGATGAGTAAGCCAGAGCCTTGACCACTGAGGCAGCTGGGCGGTGGCGGTATCTGAACCTGCAACATTCCGATCAGTAGCCCAGTACCATAAGATGCATTCAGATGTGTTGTGACCTTGCATTGAGGATCCATATGCCCCATTACACCACACTGCTCCCAATCTGCTGATGGATGCGTCTGTGGTGACCATCCCTCTCTGATGGGGAACCAATCCCACTTTTCATAAAAAAGGTCCCACATTTCCAGAGGGGTCAGGGTCTAAAACCCTTTTGCTGAGATGAGAACAAGTTGTTCTTGTTGATCGAGCCTAGGGTTCAGCTGAAGGCTCATGACTCATCGCTGTCAGCTCCTAGTTCTAAGAGGCTCAAGGAGCCACTATGACGGTTGCAGTCAGTGATCTCAGTATTCTCAATAGGAGCCAGGAATTGTTAGTAGATCCTGGTCGTGTCTTGCTGTGGAGGCAGGGCTTCGTGTGGCCTTACAGTGTGGACCAGAGGCGCCCAAGTATTTGATAGGATCTTGAGCATGATTTTGTATTCTTGCAGCACTGGCGAGGTCTGTGGGCTTTTAGAGGATGTCAGAGCATTGATTTCGAGGCGTGAACTACAAACAGATGATTTTAATAATCTGAATGGCTCTAAATCCATTTACACGCCTGTGTAACCTGACTCTGAAGACAAGGAACTTTCCACAACTTTTGGACTTATGTTACTCTGAATACAGCCTTAATGATTAAGCAGCGCTTAAACCACTACATTCCCTCACACCCAGATGAACAAAACAGAAAAAAAAAAAGAAAGTGTGTCTCTGTGCCGTATCTTGTGGGAATCTCATAGAGAGAGGATTATCCGAGCCGCACAGGAGGAGGAATGAGTCAAACGTCTGCGTTATGCTGGACATGAGGACATCTGGGACTATGATCATCGTCTGGAGATATCATCTGTCATGACTCAGTGTGTTTGATAAGCATATCTTTGATGTTGACTTTTGGGTTTCACACAAAATCTGATTTGTTTGTTGAGTTTTTGCCAGATATAGTACCTCACACCCATTTTATAGTGTAATTGTGTTAGTTGGGTTAGGTGTGTGTGTCTCGGTCCGGTTGATTGGTCCACCTGCTGTGCTCTTGCCCTTGCTGACACAACACTTTAATATTTCAGACACCTTCAGCATGAGCCATATGTCCCAAACACACACACACACACACACACACACACACACACACACACACACACACGCACAGACCTTATGAGTTATGAATGTGTAATGCAGTTCTGATATTCAAACGATAGAAAAGAAAGAACCAAAAACTGCTGCTGGACTTTTATAGACTTCAAGTCAACTTCATTCACAATCTCTCTCTCTCTCTCTCTCTCTCACTCTCTCTCTCTCAGAGATGAATTGGTATGAAGCACTTTGAGGTGTTCTTAGGAACAGATGAACATGTGAAGAAAGATTGGGAGGGATCAGTGGAGAACGTGAGCACAAAGTTGTCTAAATGGACTTGGGTCCTGCCTCAGCTGTCCTATAGGGTAAGAGTACTGATGGGAAACAACCTGAATGCCTCCATGCCATGGCATAAGATCACGGTTCTGGAGCCATGGGTTATCTTATAAGAGGAGAATGGTGAATTTTTACTGGAATGAACAACACTGGATTTGTGCATCTTTATCTTCCAGTTCAGGAAGGAGGTCAGGGGTTAATAGACTTGTCCATTTGCGTAAAGACCTTCTGACTACAGTCAGCCCAGAGACTGTTCTACAGGGCTAATATAAACATTTGTTTATACAAGACCTAAAGCTTATTAGGAACAACTTTGCTCTATCAAACTGTTTTGAAACCTTAGTCCTCTGTACTAAATTTCAGCAGGACAGACACACAACCACATATCTGCATCAAAGAGGAACCACTATTTAACAACAGATAAGATCTTTAACATCGAGGAGTGCCGGTCCTCTTCTAGAGCAGGATTCGATAAGGTGTACTGAGAACGGAGACAGGATCCAGTCCAGACTCACAGAGACAAAGTTTATCTGCGTAGTTTTATAAAAGGTCAAGCAAAGCTAGCAATCTGGAAAACAAGGAGAAACAAGGTGCAAGCAGTGGAACCCGAGAGGCTAATCTGATGTTAAAGACCCTCATAGAATTAAATTTGTCTTTTATAAAATGATACACACATTACAGAATAATTTTTGTGTGTTTTGGGGACAGGGTGCAGTTTTATGTGCTTTGATTTAATTTTTTAAATGACTGCATGTTTTTTTTCCCTTATGATGAAATGCTTTATCTAATTTATGTTTTTTTGCATCAACAAAGTTTTGTTTAAAGTCGAGTCTCTCTCTCTCTCTCTCTCATATTTTATTTCACTTCCCTCTGCCTCTTTCCCCTTCATCACTCTCTCTGTGTTTAGTTTATTTACTCCACATGCCGTGATGCTGGTTGCTGAATAAATCTCACACTTTGCTCCTGATATAAGAAATAAAAATGATTCTCTCACATACTTCCTCCCCTGTGATTAGGGTTTGACATCAGTTTCTACACAACTGCTTATTTTTCAACTGTATTGACTTTTTTTTTTTTAAACATGAACATGATGAATATACCGCTATCATAGTTATCAAACATTAATCCAATGTTCTCCTGATCTGATCCTTATTATTCAGTAATTTATTGTTACACACACGTCATTAACTAAACATACAGTAAAGTGCGAAAGTCCCAGGGCATTTTCACACTTGGCCCAAATACTCGAGTCCGATTCTGAGCTTGTTTGGGCGGGTCACAGGTTTGTTTTCACATAGACTTCCTTCCAAACTGTGAATTGAGTGTGTAATTCCATACATCACTTTTGTCTTAGAAAGACAGTAGAGTCATTCTTTTGCTGTTTTATTTTTACCCCAGTGCGGTTAAAGTCTCAAATCAGAAAGTTTGTGTGAAGCTCTGATGGTAAAAAAAAAAACAAGTAGTTATTTAACAATGAAAAACATATAATTGTTGATATGTTAAAATTTTCAGTAAGGACAGTAAGGAGACTTTTTTTAATTTATTTGTTTTTTTTAACATATTTAACACAGTGTAAGTGCTTTGTAAGAATCATAGGTAAAGTTTTTCCGACATTTTCAGGACAGAGGAGTTTACGCTTTGTGGTTTCTTGGTAATATGACAAGCTGGACTTTTTTCATTTTATTAGCAAGAGAAAGAAAAGAGAGAGAGAGTTAGAGAGAAAGAAACACAGAGAGAGAGAGAGAGAGAGAGAGAGAGAGAGAAAGGCTGGTGAGGGAACGACTGTTTATAGCTGCTATAATGTAAGAGAGGACAGGAACTAACTAACTAAATAACTACTATCTGTAACTATAAACAAATAAAAAGAGTGATGTCGTTCTGTAATGAATAAAAATTGTAATTGTTGGCAAATTGCTGTGGAGAAATAAAACACTTCATGACTTGCTATTATACAAATATAATCCACTTGCAGGTGGAAAAAGTAACTCTGCTTCATGCCAAGACGTGTCACGCCACCCCAGCATTTTTTTTTTTATGTATTTTTCTTTGGTATCAACATTGCATGGCGTGTCATCGCGCAGGAAAACCTGCAAATGAAACATTATGCATAATTTTCAGTCATGCAGAATGTTCTCAGTGCAAGCACTCCCACCACAAAGCTGCACTAATTACAGTGCTCCAGTCCTGTGGAAGTCCTGGTTTACATAACAGTAAGGCATTTCATCTCCTCCACTGACCATAACAACTCTTTCCCCTCCATCCCAAAACCTGAAACAAGAAGTATCATGACAAGTTGAGCCAATCCCAGCGAGCCCCACGCCACCTATTTCTAGAGGGCCAGTGATCGGCTCAAAACCAGCTTTCACACTTCACCAAACTGTACCAGACTCTCAGAGCAACCAGCGCCGAGTCCAGAGAAAAACTCAAGTGTGAAAACAACACTACACTTTTTTTTTTTTAAATATAGAATTTGTCTGAAATTTGCCTATTTTACACCTTCTGCATTAGTTTGGAAGTAAAAAAGAAAATGTTACAGAGTAATTATTTTGATTAAGCACTAGACCGTATTGAGAACCAGACCATGTTTCTAATTTAAAATCTCTATGTGTTCATCAAGGAGGTGTGAGATTTTAGTTAAACAGACAGAAGAAATGTAGCAGCTAATTTCCTCAGAAAACTGCACCACAGCAAACCTTAGAGAATTCATGCAGTTTTAAACACAAAGGCAAATTGTGATTTGATTTTTTTTTTAAATTTGTTGTTTAACTGTTTACTGATCAATATAACTTGTTTGTGTTATAATTTGTTTTCTTGTAATTTCCTTGTATTTCTGTTTAACAGTAAGTAGAGAAACTGCTCTCCATCATAAAACCAGCGACAGAGACAGAGGGAGAGATACCCAGGAGCTGAAACAGGATTTATCACAGAGCTTGTTTGCCACTGTGATTGGATTCCAGCCAGCTAGCGTCTGAAACTGGTTCAGATGATTTTAATGAGGACTTTGGGGATGGGAAATTAAAGTGCTAATTAACCAAAAGAGCTGATTGTTTACTAAGCATTAAAAAAAAACCCAGATGTCTATTCGAGGCTGGTGTTTGAACATTTAAATGATAATGTAGGGTAATAAAGTTCAGGTTCATTAACACTAGCAAGCACATATTTGTTAACTAAGTATTTTTTATGGTATGTGTTTTATATGTGTTGTAAAAGTTAGAGGTTGTGTCCAGTACTCTATGAATATTGTTATTTTTATAAAGATTTTAATCTTAGCATCCACTCAGAAAGTATTTTAAGTTTATTCATAACGGTGAGAATAAAAAAACAGCTGGAGTCTCAGTGTTATAGTCTTGTCCTTAATGCTGAGAGTCACATCCATATTAAGTCCAAAATTTACAGCAATATTTATGTGGGAAAAGTTCCTCGTATTCAGAGTCGGGTTACGCAGCTGCGTAAGCTCCACATTCAGATGATTAAAATCACCTGCATGTAGTTCACACCTCCGAGGATGCTAGATTTTTCTTGAGTAGAACTGTCCGAGACGGTGTAATAATTATCACCGTCTAATGTATAATCACTGGAAATTCTGTTTAATTTAACAAAATGGCTTCTGTATTCATTACTCAGCAGTGCATAAAATAGCACTTGATCCAGCACATCCTGTTATTTCACATTTTATTTTCTTTCATATCGTGCTCTGAGAGCCATGAGATACTAAATCGAGGTCATGAAATCCTAATGTGTGCATGGATATATACTATTTTATCACACTCTTAATTCATTATTTTGAGTTCTTAAGTCTGTAGTTATGTCTGAGGTCTGAATTCTGATGTGACATTTAGCTCATGCTGTGTAGAAAAAACCTATTATTTTAGCCTTGCTGTACTCCTACCTGCAGAGCTCCCTTGATTGCATCCTGAATTTAATTTTCTGTTTCTCAGAATCAGCATAATTACAGACACTGTATCACTTTAATCACAAATCTGATTGCAGAGTCTAAACCTCAGCTCCATGTTTATTCAGCACTGTGGGTGATAAATAACAGCATAATTACACTTGCTCTCTGACACACCTCGTCTGTTTGTTTGTCCAGCACTGTGTGACTCGTTCTGGGAAGGAGCCATCCACTATATTTAGACTATCTGACAGAGCCACCAGAAAAAAGAGAATTGCTTTAACTGTTGCACGTTAGCGATTATAAGGATAACAGCACAAATCTACACATTGCAGTCATGCGCATAATCCTAAAGACTTAATTACGCTAATTCTGAAGATCGTAATCCTGCTTTTTCTCAGGAGGAATCATAAAAGACTTCTTTAAAAATCAAAATCTGTTTCCACTCAGAAAAGCTGCTTGAAATGTTCAGTTTCATTCACCACTGAAGTGTTTAAACCCTTAAAGCAGTGAATTGCATAAAAGCAACTTCCTGTCTTCATTACTCGCTCCTCTGCTCCTCATAATCACTCTCGCTGAATCGAGACAGACGGAACTGAGCTGAGAAATGGATTAGCAAACGTATTTCAGCTCTTCATCACACTCGTTTTTCACTCTATGTCTTAGAGTGTGTGTGTGTAATTTATGAAAAGTGTGATGTTTATCGATACACACTGTGTTTTACAGTTGTGAGCACGGAGGAGGATGCAGACAGATTAAGATGACGGGATGAAGGAGAGAGAGAAAGAAAGAGAGAGAAATTGAAAGTTAATTGATCAAATGCAAGCATCACAGAATGGCAGATTCTTTTACGCACCAATTTTATGATGAAAAATGAGATTATATGTATTTGGAGGAGATGCACATCTGCTGTATGCAGACTCTCCACAAGCCTCAATTTTTGATCCTCTTCTGTTCTCCCTGTACCCGCTCTTTCGGCAAGGTCACGTCCTCTATACTCCCTCCCTTGGCGAGGTTGTGTCCTTAATACCTGCTCTCTTGGCGAGGTCGTGTCCTTTATACCTGCTCCCTTGGCGAGGTCGTGTCCTTTATACCTGCTCCCTTGGCGAGGTCGTGTCCTTTATACCTGCTCCCCTGGCGAGGTCGTGTCCTTTATACCTGCTCTCTTGGCGAGGTCGTGTCCTTTATACCTGCTCTCTTGGCGAGGTCGTGTCCTTTATACCTGCTCTCTTGGCGAGGTCGTGTCCTTTATACCTGCTCTCTTGTTGAGGTCGTGTCCTTTATACCTGCTCCCCTGGCGAGGTCGTGTCCTTTATACCTGCTCTCTTGGCGAGGTCGTGTCCTTTATACCTGCTCTCTTGGCGAGGTCGTGTCCTTTATACCTGCTCTCTTGGCGAGGTCGTGTCCTTTATACCTGCTCCCTTGGCGAGGTCGTGTCCTTTATACCTGCTCCCTTGGCGAGGTCGTGTCCTTTATACCTGCTCTCTTGTTGAGGTTGTGTCTTTTATACCTGCTCCCTTGGCGAGGTTGTGTCCTTTATACCTGCTCTCTTGTTGAGGTTGTGTCCTTTATACCTGCTCTCTTGGCGAGGTCGTGTCCTTTATACCTGCTCTCTTGGCGAGGTCGTGTCCTTTATACCTGCTCTCTTGTTGAGGTCGTGTCCTTTATACCTGCTCTCTTGGCGAGGTCGTGTCCTTTATACCTGCTCCCTTGGCGAGGTCATGTCCTTTATACCTGCTCTCTTGTTGAGGTCGTGTCCTTTATACCTGCTCCCTTGGCGAGGTTGTGTCCTTTATACCTGCTCTCTTGTTGAGGTTGTGTCCTTTATACCTGCTCTCTTGGCGAGGTCGTGTCCTTTATACCTGCTCTCTTGGCGAGGTCGTGTCCTTTATACCTGCTCTCTTGTTGAGGTCGTGTCCTTTATACCTGCTCTCTTGTTGAGGTCGTGTCCTTTATACCTGCTCCCCTGGCGAGGTCGTGTCCTTTATACCTGCTCTCTTGGCGAGGTTGTGTCCTTTATACCTGCTCCCTTGGCGAGGTCGTGTCCTTTATACCTGCTCTCTTGTTGAGGTCGTGTCCTTTATACCTGCTCTCTTGTTGAGGTCGTGTCCTTTATACCTGCTCCCCTGGCGAGGTCGTGTCCTTTATACCTGCTCTCTTGGCGAGGTCGTGTCCTTTATACCTGCTCTCTTGGCGAGGTCGTGTCCTTTATACCTGCTCTCTTGGCGAGGTCGTGTCCTTTATACCTGCTCCCTTGGCGAGGTCGTGTCCTTTATACCTGCTCCCTTGGCGAGGTCGTGTCCTTTATACCTGCTCTCTTGTTGAGGTTGTGTCTTTTATACCTGCTCCCTTGGCGAGGTTGTGTCCTTTATACCTGCTCTCTTGTTGAGGTTGTGTCCTTTATACCTGCTCTCTTGGCGAGGTCGTGTCCTTTATACCTGCTCTCTTGGCGAGGTCGTGTCCTTTATACCTGCTCTCTTGTTGAGGTCGTGTCCTTTATACCTGCTCTCTTGGCGAGGTCGTGTCCTTTATACCTGCTCCCTTGGCGAGGTCATGTCCTTTATACCTGCTCTCTTGTTGAGGTCGTGTCCTTTATACCTGCTCCCTTGGCGAGGTTGTGTCCTTTATACCTGCTCTCTTGTTGAGGTTGTGTCCTTTATACCTGCTCTCTTGGCGAGGTCGTGTCCTTTATACCTGCTCTCTTGGCGAGGTCGTGTCCTTTATACCTGCTCTCTTGGCGAGGTCGTGTCCTTTATACCTGCTCCCTTGGCGAGGTCATGTCCTTTATCCCTGCTCCCCTGGCGAGGTCGTGTCCTTTATACCTGCTCTCTTGGCGAGGTCGTGTCCTTTATACCTGCTCTCTTGTTGAGGTTGTGTCCTTTATACCTGCTCCCCTGGCGAGGTCGTGTCCTTTATACCTGCTCTCTTGGCGAGGTCGTGTCCTTTATACCTGCTCTCTTGTTGAGGTTGTGTCCTTTATACCTGCTCCCCTGGCGAGGTCGTGTCCTTTATACCTGCTCTCTTGGCGAGGTCGTGTCCTTTATACCTGCTCTCTTGTTGAGGTCGTGTCCTTTATACCTGCTCTCTTGTTGAGGTCGTGTCCTTTATACCTGCTCCCCTGGCGAGGTTGTGTCCTCTGTACCCACTCCCTCAGCGAGGTCGTGTCTTCTATACTTGCTCCCTTAGCGAGGTCGTGTCCTCTCCACCCACTCCCTCAGTGAGGATGTGTCTTCTATACTTGCTCTCTCAGTGAGGTCGTGACCTCTATACCCACTCTCTCAGTAAGGTCAGATCCTCACATGGGTTTCCATACCACTGCTATGCTGATGACACTAAACTCATCCTCTCCTTTTCTCCCCCAGAGACATGCAGTGACATAGCAGGGATCTTTTTAGCAGGTGTTCCCTCATTAGGGGACATGACTGCACATGTGGTCATTTGATTTACAAACGGTGTCATCAGAGAAACTCACTATCTCCTCTTTTGTTTTATCACTCTATGGATAGTGGATTTTGTCTGCTACTATTTTGAGATGTTACTTGCGAATCTAATTGAAATCGATTTATATGAAGAGCGTATGTGCTATTTTAGTCTTTTTCACTATCCTGACATGCTGCACTCATGTAGGAGTTCAGCAATAAATATGGACCAAGTTCTCTGTCAGTAATGACAGTAAAAAAAAATGAGGAGAACCAAAACACAGCAAAAACACAGTGTATATATATATATATATATATATGCACTGAAAACAATGGTCTTCTTTGCAAGATTTGTATTTGTTAAAATGTAGGATAGTCATACGAAACTCATGATGTGCATTTGAGGTCATTTGCTCAAAAAGTTTGGTAATCCTTGTTTTATAGGTTACGCATGTGGTGTGAGGGTCAGGTGTGTGACAGAGCGGGTTGTTACTGTTGGCTGAAGCAACACCGGCTTTTATACACGTTAACCATTTCACATTCCCCTGTTCATTGTTATGGAGATTCGTACACGCAAACATTTACACTCCATCTATAACCCCGACAGTTATTCACACCCTAACGGAACAAACACACACACACACATGCCAGGTTTTGTTTCATGTATTTATTTATTTATATATATATATTCATACTTATCTGTGTATTCTGTTGGGTTTTGTTTATGTTCTGTGTTTTGCTGGGTGTCGGTGCCGTGACGACAGGAATATACCTGTTATATATGTGTATATAATATAACGTGAAGTATATTGGTATTCGTGTTGTTAACTATTATTGTTTTTATTACATATTGAATATATGGGGGTTATTTATTATTCATATTGTATATAAATGTAGTATATATGTTTATGCCAGGTTATACATACCTGTAAAGACGCTTTGGCTCAGAGGGGAGGGGCTTGGGCTATAAGAAGGAGCTCCAAACCAATACGAATAACATTACTGAAGGTCTGTGTATAACTATTTACATTTTATTTACATTTATTTCTTTTGTTTTGTTCTTTTTGGTACACTTGTAGATAGCCTTGCTATTGCAGGAGATTTCTACCTCTTGTGCACTGTAAATAAAACATCACATGAAAACTGCTGTGGGTGGGCCATCACGTTATTCCTGTTACAGACCATTACGAATCTACAAGCTGGTGAAAACATGTCTATCTGTATTCGGGAAGGAAACAAGCACATGGGAAATCTCCACTAGTTCTGGAGGAAACCACCCAGGTGCTCGGAAAAATGAAGTAAACTCATTTGGGATAGTTTTGAAAACAGCCATTCTAATCTGCCAACCCAATCTGGATCTGTATCTACATCAGGGTTTCTGTAAAGCTGCTTTGTGACAATGTCTACTATTAAAAGAGATGTATATGTATTGAATTGGAGAAAGGCTGTGCCCTTGTTGCTCTGGGTTTAGGTACTATCAAGCCCTGATGCCTTTATTCTGCATTTTGTCCATTATTATTGTTTGAAACTCCCAGTGTCAGGAAGTGCTGTGTAAGAAATGATGGAAAAACATTAGATGCAATTTGGCTTTCATAAACTGATTTGAATGACCAGAAATTTGGATTTTATTTAGATATTAAACCACATAGAAACGCGGTTAAAGTTGTCAAAATATCTGTTCAGATGATGCTGTTTGGAGTGTGTGTGTGTGTGTGTGTGTGTTCACACTGATTAATCAGCATCAGCGATTTTATCCTTTTTGACACAGATTCATTAACAGAATCATTCAAGTAAATATTCTTCTATAGGTGCTTCGTTCTTCTAATCACTCTCAGTGTCATTAATACATTTTTTTCTGCTGTTTCACACAAATGTGCATTACTCGTTAATTGGGTAATTAACAAGCCGGTGTGATAAAGCTGTGAAAATCAGTATTTGTGGTTCAACAGAATAACATTGTGTTACTTCATCTTCACTTCCTCATTCCTTTCCTCTTGTCTCTTCTCATTCTCTCTCTCCCTCGTTTCCTCCTTATTATCACTTGCGCCCAATTATAGGAGCTTGCATCCGAGTGTTAACTTCAGATTACAGTTTTATAATGAGCTTACCTATTAGAGTTCACACACAACGTGTCACCTCAATTATATTACAATCCATAAGAAGTGAAGGAAAATCTCAGGAGAGAGAAAAAGGCCAGAAATAGTAAGAGGCTTTTCTAAACTGAATTATCTCTGTTACAGAAGAGAGCACTGAGCCTCCACGGCTTTAATGGGCTTTAATATCGATCCGTAACGGGCCTCCTGTGGTGCTTCTGATCCAGACCTCTAACGCTGATGGATGGAGGCGTTTAAACCTCGACGTGCCTCAGTGAATATGACATTAGAGCTGAGAGCTTACTGATGAACAGCAGAAACAAATCCATCATTAAACCCACGCTACATTACTTAAGAGCGTCACGGTCTGAAAATCACACAATATTAACTTCTCACACAGGAGGAAATGTTAGAGCTGAAAAATAATCTGTTGATGAATGTAGTGTACTGTTTTGTAGGTTTCTTAAAAAACCTACAAAAATATTATATCCTAAATATATCCTGTGTTCAGTACTAAGGGCGGTATTTGAAATTGAGTCGCGTGCACAGTGAGAACGCTGAAATCGCACAGATTCAGTCCTCAGATGAAACTACAGACTTAAAGCATTATTCAGAAGTTATGCGAGAGTTATGCACACATGAATGGAGTTTGAGTGAAGCAGAGTCGCGTCTCAGCTGCGTGCAATTCTGAGGTTATCAGAGGAGATGCATCTTAAATAGAGACATTGGTTACATCAAGGACTGAATATTTTATGGATAAAATTATGAATGAACTTTATGCCATAGATAAGTGCTTGGTCAGCTTATCCTTCAAACTGTGGGCACGTTTTCTTTACAGGAGAGCGCTGGATCAGGTGCTAGTTTATTATTCCACAGCGCATAAGTATGGAAGCTATGTTGTTGAATTAAATCAAATGTGCAGTGATTAATGTGATAATTACAACTAGGACTATTCATGCACTGATATATCCATATACTGGCAATATCCCCCATCTTATCACTCATACATCATCATATTAGTCTTTTTTTTTCATTTTTAAATCATCTCTTGCTTTTATGTCATATTACATTTGGCAGCAAATGAAAAAGTGTTTTTTTTTCTTGAGTCAGCATTTTCTTTCCCTGATTTTTTCCCATTTTTAAGGTGAGTGCTTGTGTTTAAAGTACTTAAGTTAGCACTTACAAAACCAAAATAAATAAATAAATGGTATTCCTAGTTTGTGACCTAGTGAGCCAGCATCAAAATGTATTTTTGATTGACTTCAAAGCACTTTTGTAAGTCGCTCTGGATAAGAGCTTCTGCCAAATGCCATAAATGTAAATGTTTAAAAGGTGGTGGTCTAGACATTTCTACTCAAGAAATATCTGCATGAACTACACAGATATTAATAATCTGAATTTAAAGCCCCTCAAAAATCTACTTAAGCAGCTGTGTAGCCTGATTCCGAATACAAGTAACGTTCCTCATGCAGATATTTACATAACATTAGGACTTAATTCACTGACTCTAAACTCCAAATTGGCCCTAAGAGTCCAAATCTGTGCACTTGGGCCAAGTCAGAATAGTCCTGTTTTGCTTCTGAGAATAACACATCAATAAGTGTCTCTTTACAAATAAAAAAAGTCCACACTGTCTACAATAAACACACTTTAGTCAAACACAATAAAAACACAGATGTAACACAATAGACATTGCAAGGTCACAAATTATTCATACAAACATTAATATTTTTCCAGGCGCTAGAAAACTCACTTTTCAGAAGAGTTAATAAATACAGAAATCAAAGCAATGGATAGAGACAGAGAGACTTGTGAGCACCAGGAGACTTTATTAATTGAGAGATTAAACTGCTGCAGCTCCCACACTGACACCACCATCAATAAAATAATAAATCACACCAGGCAGTGAGGAAAAGACCAGGCACTCCCCAGACTGCTGTTCCTGTTGATACACACTGGCTCTGAACATGACCTGTTCACCGTAAACACATTACAACACTCGCGCCACAACGCCCGCGCCACAACGCCCGCGCCACAACACTCGCGCCACAACACTCGCGCCACAACACTCGCACCACAACACTCGTGCCGCTTCCTCAAAGCCAGCAGTCTGTCTGTGACGGATGTGATATTACTACACACACAATAGATGGTTTACAAAGTAAGTTGCGAGGTGGGGCCTCCTTTTTTAAAGGGTAACTCCATCCTCCCTGAATGATTACAGACCAGTATCCCTCGCATCAGACATAATGAAGGGCCTGGAGAGACTAGTGCTGGTCCATCTCAGACCTCAGGTCAGCTCTTTTCTGGACCTACTGTATCTACATGTATCTACTGAAAAAAGCCCACTCCTGTACAGTCTACAATAACACCACAGTGAGAATCACTTTCTTTGATTTCTCAAGTGCATTTAATACCATCCAATGTCTCCTGCTGAGACAGAAGATGAGAAGAATGCAGGTGAACACACCCATGAACTTCTGGGTCACACACCCTGGATCTCTGCCATCTTCAGACATTTTTTGATAACTCTATGGTGGTTGGGTACATCAGGGATGGACATGAAGAAGAGTACAGGGACTTGATCAACAACTTTGTGGAGTGGTGGGGGAAGAACCATCTGCTCCTCAGTGTGGCCAAGACCAAGGAGATGGTGGTGAAGTACAGGAGGAGGAGGACCACAACCAGCCCCATTACCATCAGGGGTCAGGACGTCGAGCTGGTTGACACCTACAGATACCTTGGTGTCCATCTCGACAACAAGCTGGACTGGAAGGTCAAATCAGAGGGTGTGTACAGGAAAGGAATGAGCAGATTCTACTTTCTGAGGATGTTCACATCCTTTAACATTTTCAGCAAGATGTTAGAGATCTTCTACCAGTCTTTGGTAGCCAGTGCGGTCAGTATGCTGGGGAGGCGGCATCAGAGCTGGAGATGCAAAAAAACTCGACAAATTAATCAAGAAGTCCGGCTCGGTCTTGAGAGGACACTCAATAAACTCACAGCCGTTCTGGACAACAAATAGCTTCCAATCCATGACCTACTGGTTAAACAGCTGAGCTCCTGTAGTAGAAGACTCATTCAGCTCCGCTGTAGAAAGGAGCCATACAGGAGGTCATTTGTACCAACAGCGATCACACTGTACAACAGATCATCACTGTGCTGGGACACTATTTTACACTGAGCCAGACTTAATATAAGCTCAATGGAAAATAGTTGAACATTACCACCATCCACTCTTTATATCCATATCCATATCCATATCCATATGTACTGCCACTTTATTTTTATTCATTTTTTTCCTTTTCTTTCCTTTTCTCTTATTCACTCTATACAATACTGTATATCTCTGTTCATTTTATCACTGTTTACATCTATACACTGTTTATCATGTTTGCACTGCAGTGCCACTTTAAGACTTCTGCTGATGATATCTACAGTGTTTTCACCCCACTGCACTCCCACATCACACTCTTACACTGTATCCTTTTTATATACTTATTCTTATTTCATTCATAATGTTAAATTATTCTTAGTATATTATCTATTTCTTGGTGAATTTCCCTCTGGATGAATAAAGTGATCTATCTATCTATCTATCTATCTATCTCTCTATCTGGGATATATTAAGGGTAGTCTGGGTATGGAGGACATTTTGGGAATGCTTGGTATTTTAAAGATTATTTTAGAATGCAAAGCATTTTGAGGGTTTGGCTATAGGGGATATTTTGAGGATGGAGTAGTTTGAACCTGGGGTATACTGAGGGTAGTTTGGAGATATGGAGCTATTCTGATGGTATTTTGGTTAAGGGGTATTTTGAGGGTAGTTTGGCTTGTGCAAGAGACTGTATTTAATTATTTATCAGCGAAACACTGGGCAATAATTAAACAGGAGAACTTTGGGCCAGTTTCAAGAACACACACTCTGGTCCCAACTTAAATTCCTGCTCCACTGAAACACATTTAACACCCTTGTCTTCTCTCAAATTAAATGCTCTCAATGTTAAAGTAACTGAAAGAGGGAAAAGCTAATGGATTTGGACACTGCATTACACTTCAATCGGCCAATGTTCGCTCATCTCTTCATTTCTCCACTCTTCTGTCATTAGAAATGACATCCAATATATTGACCATGTCACATTTGATCATAATGTTGGACTTAGTCATGTGTGTTTTATCTGAATCATTTAACAGATGCCAGAAACTTGAGAGTGATGAATGCAATGTGTCACGGAAAATAGGAAATAGTGGAAGAGAATATAAACATTCACACTGACTGAGGACAATTCATTAGTGTCTTGGTCCCAGACAAAGATTAAAAAAAAGTTATAAATTCTGTTAACGTTAGTGAGAAAATAACATAAATGTGCAGTATTGTAGCTTATACCACACTACTGTTGAACCTTGGATTGTGATTGGTCTGAAGGTGTTGATTAATTTTCTATAACGGAAGTTCTGACAGTAGTGCAGCTTTACTTATATTTATGCAGTCCTCTCTGAAAGAACTGGAACAGAACAGCCATTGTCATTGGTTTTTGCTATGTACTAAAGACATTTGAGTTTGAGATGAATGTGAGAAAAGAATTTCCTCTTTTGTTTTCTGATATTTACATCTAAACGTGTTAAACAACTCAGAACATGGCACCTTTGGTTTGAAGCCACCCATTTTTCAAGTGATGAAAAATAGTTGTGTCCTGTTAGATTGTTAGATTGTTTAAACAGTTAATAGCTCTGAATATCTACTCTTGGTGTGAGCTCTGGGTTTCACCTGTGAAGACTGCATTTGTTGTTAAAAAGGATAAACCAACATGAAGACCAGAGAGCTGTCTATGAGAGAAAAGTAAATCATTTTGAAGCTGAGAAAAGAGGAGGAATCAATCAGAGCCATTGCACAAGCATTGGGAATAGCTAACAATACAACAATTTGGAATGTCCTGAAAAAGAAAGAAACCACTGGTGTACTAATAACCAGACATGGAACAGGTCGGCCAAGGAAAACATCAGCAGTTGATGACAGAAACATTGTGAGAGCTGTGAAGAAACAGTCAGTGATCACCACCAACAACCTCCACAGGGCAGGAGTGAAGGTATCACAATCATAGAAGACTTAGAGGGCAGCAATTTAGAGGCCATACCACAAGATACAAACCTCTCATCAGCAGTAAGAAGGCCAGACTGGAATTCACAAAGAAATACAGAGATGATCCACAAAAGTTCTGGAACTAAGACGAACCTCTACCAAAGTGATGGAAAGACCAAAGTGTGGAGAAAGAAAGGATCTGCTCATGATCCAAAACATACAAGCTCATTGTTCAAGCATGGTGGAGGTAGTGTCATGGCTTGGGCTTGCATGGCTGCTTCTGGAACAGACTCACTAATCTTTATTGATG
Source organism: Pangasianodon hypophthalmus (assembly GCF_027358585.1). Lineage (NCBI taxonomy): Eukaryota > Metazoa > Chordata > Actinopteri > Siluriformes > Pangasiidae > Pangasianodon > Pangasianodon hypophthalmus. The sequence continues at coordinate 31,976,706 of NC_069714.1, forward strand.
ATGGAGCTCATGATGGTAGCAGCAGAATGAATTCAGAAATCTACAGAAACATTCTGTCGGCCAATTTACAGAGAAATGCATCCAGTCTAATTGGGAGGAACTTCATCATGCAGCAAGACAACGACCCAAAACACACCGCAACACAACAAAGCACTTCATCAGGGGAAAAGTGGAAGGTTTTAGACTGGCCAAGTCCATCAGCAGACCTTAACCCAACTGAGCAGCATTTCACCTCCTGAAGAGGAGACTGAAGGGAGAAACCCCCCAAAACTAACAACAATTGAAAGAAGCTGCTGCTACAAACCTGGAAAAGCAACACAGAAGAAGAATGCAGCAGTTCGGTGATGTCAGTGGATCACCGGCTTGATGCAGTTATTACAAGCGAGAGACATGCAGCTTGTCATTTCTAGTTACTAAGAAACTGCAAAGCGTAAACTCCTCTGTCCTGAAGTGCTGACACTGGAGACTCCTTCCATAAATGTTAAATAATTAAATGTCTTCTTACATAAAACCATGTGGAGCGTGCGCTGCACACGTCCCTGTGAATGAGCTGTTACTATAGAAACAATAACGTATTAGAACGAGTGCATTAATATAAACCTGTGATTTGCAGCTGCACTACTGACAGAGCTGCTGTTAAAGAAAACTAATCAACACCTTCTGACCAATCAGACCAGACTTTGTGTAACTGGAAGCAAATGGGCGGAGCCAGGTGAAACGTGCCAGTTGGAGTTGGGGGCAGTCTCAGTGGGTGGAGACTCACTGATAACACACATGTTCTGCTTATTTCAAGTGTAGTCTTTCGGAGTGGAGATGTTCTGTGCCTGAGGCTTGTGTTCATTTTTATTTCCTGTAAACTGCTACTTTAAACACGCAAAATTCTAACGCTAATCAATTTCATATCTTTGTTAACTCCATATTAAAATGCACCGTATTTCTAGGTAATGTTCAGACACCTAGACATCAGCGTAGTAAATAAATAAATCCTTCCTTTAAATTCCAGCCTGCTGTTCGGTCATCTTGTAAAGTCAGTGTGTGTGTGTGTGTGTGTGTTTTTCTCCTGATTGTGACGAGGTGTTTTAAATGTGAATAATTATGCAGGAAGTAGCAGGAAGTCACACACGCGCCCATATGTGGGCGATGTTTTTTTGTGGCTAATGAAGTCATGAATATTAATGATGTAAAACGACCTTCAACACCTTTTGTTCGCAGGAACTTCTTGGAGGAAAGTTAAATATTTTTCAGCTTTATTACAAAATGCTCAGTCGGCCCTCGGCTCGTCTTCGTTCGGGTCTGTTGTGGTGTTGATGATATTTTCAATGTCAGACCACAAATCCGTGTGTGCGTGTGTGTGTGCGTGTGTGTGTGTGCATTAGCTTGTCTCTGCATGATGCCATGTTTTTTATTTCACTATCAGCAGGAGATCTGCAGTTTTAAAAGAGTTTCCTGCTGTTTCTCACTTTGACCGTCGATCTTCTCTAAATCCCTCACGCTGACACTCACTAACCATCGCCATAAACCTGAAGCTCTTTCTCTCTGGTACGTCCTCTCGTGGTGTACAAGCCCCGAGATGTAATAACAGAGATGTAAATGTGCCAATCAAAGTAAAATCTCAGATCCAATAATACAATAATTACTCAGATGAAGGACTATTCTGTTTATATATACTTACATACTTGGATTAATTATTTAAAATGGTTTTTAACACTGTTAAGTACGAAGCGCTGCTGGTTACATCCTTACACAAACAATAACGCACCTCTTTTTACTACCTATTAATTACTCTACATAACGTTATCTTCTGAGAATAGAAAGTTCATTTAGCAAAAACTTACTAAATTAAAATGATTGATTTTTGTTTATTGCGACTTGTCACTACACTGAAGTGATGAACGTAGATTGTTTTAACTCCTTTATATAATCTTTTTTGTCTGAAAACTAACTGTTGTAAAGTAGATATCATTCTAAATTTATGTTTCTATGTTAATATTTAACGTTTTTAATATAAATCCAAAAAGTGGAAATATTGTTCACAAAATTATCTGTTTTTTTTTTTAACTAATTAGTTTAAATTACTTACTTTCTTTACAAATTTATCTATTGGAAAGTAACAAATTTATATGGCAGAATGATTCTTGTATAAATGTCTCTGCGTGTGTGTGGTGTGTGTGTGGTGTGTGTGTTTTTGCTCTGTCTTCGCTGTGTAACAGCGTTATCACCACATGGACCGAAAATGGCATTTTTTTCCCTGCAGGACAAAAGGAGGAAAAACAGCAAAACACACACACACACACACACACACACACACACACACTCTCCCTCTCTCTCTCTCTAAAGTCTGTTTTTCTGTCTTATCTGCAGTTCTGAAATGAAAGGGAAGTGATGAGGATGGAGAATCTGTGTTTACCACACGCCCCCGAATTTAATATAAAAAAAATTCACATACTGTGGGAGTCAAAAATACCATCAGCTTACACACACACACACACACACACACACACTCACACACACACACACACACACACACACACACACACACACAGAACTAAAGCCCATAAATGTTCACCATTTTGTCACAGCTGACAGATTTATACAGTTAAAAGAGCAAAAGAAAGTAAATTGTGTCTTTTTACAGAGATGAAGGTCACAATGTTATAAAATAAAACAACACAGAGAAAAGTTGCATAAATTTACAAATGATTTACACACAGATGTGTGTTTAATTGCTATACACACAGCTGTGACTATTAATAACCTATGACAATAACATTCACGCTATACATTTACCGTCTTTACTGCTGGTTGCCCTGTGAAGTGCGATGTGGCTGCACAAGCTACACAGCTAGATACAGAATGTATGCAAAAGAGTTGAAATAATATCTCCTCCTGCTCCAGTCCATGCAATCTAAAAATGCTTTTAATGTCAAAATTCAGTGAAAATGTTTGCTCTTAATATCTCCTTATGGTTTTGACTTAATAGCTCATTATTTCAGCTTAATATCTCTTTGTTGTTGTTGGTGTCCGGAGGCAGAGACGGTTACAGGTGCAGCTAGAAAGCTTTATTTTCCAAATCGTGAAGCAAAGTGGAAATCGGTATATACGGGCAAAACAACACAAGACCAGACTCAGAAACCAGGAGACAAAGAAAGATCAAAACCACCAGATAAACGATGATAAACACCAAGGCCTGCTATGTCAGGAGATGAGGCTACACTGAACGATACTTTATGTTGACTACTACGTATGCTCAAGTGTGCTACTTTTAGTGTGTGTGTGTGTGTGTGTGTGTGTGTGTGTGTGTGTGTGTGTGTGTGTGATTAAGTGCAGGTGTACTTGAACAGTAATCAGGTGAGTCTAAACGTGTGTCAGGAGTTGGAGTCCTTGGCAGCCATGTTTATAGCCCTGAATGTCTCTTGGGAGTTGTAGTTGGACGCTGATTCCGGCGTTGAAGTGACAACAGTTTCAACTTAGTATCTCATTGTTCTGACTTAATATCTCATTGCTGTCTCGACTTAATATCTCGTTGTTTCAATTCATATCATATTGTTTTAATTTAATTTATCATTGTTTAATCTCATTATTTTGCGTAATCTGTAAGCAAGATAGCGAGATGCTTATAGCTGCTATAACAAGAAAGAGAGAGAGAAGAACTTTGTTCTTTGTACTAGGACCACATGCAGCTAGAAGTAAGCTTTCTGATTACATAATAACTCTGGATGGCCTTTCTGTTTCATCATGTGCAGCAGTAAAAGACCTTGGTGTGATTATCGACTCTAGTCTTTCATTTGAAGCTCATGTAGATAAGATCACTAGGATCTTTCATCTCAGAAATATTGCTAAAATAAGAAATATATTGTCACTACACGATGCAGAAAAATTAGTTCATGCTTTTGTTACCTCTAGGTTGGATTATTGTAATGCCTTACTGTCTGGATGTTCCAGTAGGAGCATAAACAAGCTCCAGTTAGTCCAGAATGCAGCAGCGAGAGTCCTTACTAGAACCAGAAGATATGACCACATCACCCCTATCTTATCCACACTGCATTGGCTCCCAATCACATTTCACATTGATTATAAAATACTACTATTGACCTATAAAGCACTAAATGGTCTCGCGCCACAGTACCTGAGCGAACTTTTGGTCTTTTATGATCCACCACACCTACTCAGATCAAAAGGTGCAGGCTCTTTGTTGGTACCTCAAATAGTGAAGGCTGTAGCAAGGGGTAGAGCTTTCTCTTACAAAGCCCCACAGTTATGGAACAGCCTTCCACTTAGTGTTCGGGGCTCAGACACAGTCTCAGTGTTTAAGTCTCGGCTGAAAACACATTTGTTTAGTCAAGCCTTTAGTGAATAGTTTTCTTAGGTAAAGGAGCAGGTCTGGAGGGTTTCACAGGCATAGAGTGTTGTGGTGAACTGGGATGTTTGGATGCTGTCGCCCCCCCACTCTCACACGTTCACTCAGGTGTGTTGATGGTGGAGAGGCTGCTGCTTTATGTCCCAGGACTCCCTCATGTCTGTGTTAGCTTCTGGCTCTCCCTTTTAGTTATGCTGTCATAGCTAGTCTTGCCGGAGTCCCTGCTTGCTCTCTGCACACAATACGTATTCTTTAACCATTACGGGACAATTAGCATACCTCATAATATCTCTCTCTCTCTCTCTCTCTCTCTCTCTCTCTGTTGAGCTACACATGCTACTCCTGAGATGCCAGTGATCCTGACCCCTTCTGCTCCTCCTCGCTGCCTGACCCATCCTGATGCCCTACTTCTGGTTGGAGTTCTCATCTGTCGAGTTCGCTCGCTACTGCCTGAAGAACTGTTTGGATTGCTGAATATGGTGCCACCTGGGGGCTGTGGAGATGGTGCTGCTTGGGGATCTCATATGGGGAGCTGTACTGTACTGTACTGTACTGTAATGGCTTGGGACTGCGATTGCTGTAGTGGCTTTGGGGCTGCAGTTGCCATGAGCAACTTTGTACTCAGGACTCCATCAGTGGACAGTGGATAGATTTTAACCAGCCGGACGTCTTGCAAAAAGAAGTGATGAATTTATTGGTTGCACAATTGCACTATTTGTCCATGTAGTACACAGTTATAGAAGGGATTTATTTATAATCGCACTATCGGGTGTCACCCAGATGAGGATGGTTCCCTTTTGAGTCTGGTTCCTCTCAAGGTTTCTTCCTCATATCGTCTCAGGGAGATTTTCCTCACCACAGTCACCTCTGGCTCGCTCATTAGGGATAAATTTATAAATTTTAAATTTATATTCTGAATTTATATATTTCTGTAAAGCTGCTTTGTGACGATGTCCGTTGCTAAAAGCGCTGTACAAATAAAATTGAATTGAATTGAAGAACTGACTTGTTTCAATGTGTAAATATAAACAGATACAGAAAATGACGTCATTCTTTAATTTAAATAAATTATAATTGTTGTCAATTTGCTGAGGTATAAGAGGAATAAAATACTTCAGGATGTGCTGTTATTGGAAATTAATTATCTTTGGGATGGGAACAGTAACTCCGCTTCATCACACCTCCTCTACTCTCGGCTCCTGTTTAAACCTGGACGTTCTTTCAGAATCTCTCTGTAATGTTCTTTAATGAAGCAACATCAAGACTGCAGAGTGTGTGTGTCTGTGTGTGTGTGTGTGTGTGTGTGTGTGTGTGTGTGCATGCATTTATTTTCTAAGCCTCAGGGTCCAGTTGTGATTTCACGGTCACTGACTGTGTTATATTTATCCTTCCCAGAATGCATCAGTGCCACGGGGCTACACAAACACACACACACACACACACACACACACAGACGGACGCAGTGTGTTAACTCACATTTCCATAATGAATAGATCGAGCTTCATGTGAGGGGACACAAAGACTCTCAAACATGGAATTATGATTCAAAGAAAGTGGAAAATAAGCAATTACTCCATGCGGGATGTGATTACACACACACACACACACACACACACACACACAACAGTTCTTCTATCCTTCAGCTCACTGATGCACTTGTTTTGTTTGATATTCTTTGTGTAAGACCTTTGTTTTTTCAATCACTCTATGACCTTCCACATAGCCAGATCATTTAAGTTATGTACATCAGGAAACAAAAAAATTGTTCTTCTTCAGTTTTAATAAATTCATTAGCATGTTGTTCAGACGTTCATGACAGCAGTAATGTTAGAAATGTGTGTAAGTGTTAGAGTGTGTGTAAGTCTGTAGAAGTGCGTATATACTTCCTTTTACTTAATTCTGAGAAGACAGAAGTTCTTGTACTAGGACCACATGCAGCTAGAAGTAAGCTTTCTGATTACATAATAACTCTGGATGGTCTTTCTGTTTCATCATGTGCAGCAGTAAAAGACCTTGGTGTGATTATCGACTCTAGTCTTTCTTTTGAAGCTCATGTAGATAATATAACTAGGATTGCTTTCTTTCATCTCAGAAATATTGCTAAAATAAGAAAAATATTGTCACTACATGATGCAGAAAAATTAGTTCATGCTTTTGTTACGTCTAGGTTGGATTATTGTAATGCCTTACTGTCTGGATGTTCCAGTAGGAGCATAAACAAGCTCCAGTTAGTCCAGAATGCAGCAGCGAGAGTCCTTACTAGAACCAGAAGATATGACCACATCACCCCTATCTTATCCACACTGCACTGGCTCCCAATCAAATTTCGTATTGATTATAAAATACTACTATTGACCTATAAAGCGCCACAGAACCTGAGTGAACTTTTGGTCTTTTATGATCCGTCACGCCTACTCAGATCAAAAGGTGCAGGCTATTTGTTGGTACCTCGAATAGTGCGGGCTACAGCTGGGGGTAGAGCTTTCTCATACAAAGCCCCACAGTTATGGAACAGCCTTCCACTTAGTGTTCGGGGCTCAGACACAGTCTCAGTGTTTAAGTCTCGGCTGAAAACATATTTGTTTAGTCAAGCCTTTAGTGAATAGTTTTCTTAGGTAAAGGAGCAGGTCTGGAGGATTCACAGGTATAGAGTGTTGTGGTGAACTGGGATGTTTGGATGCTGAACAGACATCATGTAAAAACTATAATGAGTTTCCTGGTTGCACAACTGCACTATTTGTCCATGTAGCACACAGTTATAGAAGGGATTTATTTATAATCGCACTATCCGTTGCACCCAGATGAGGATGGTTCCCTTTTGAGTCTGGTTCCTCTCAAGGTTTCTTCCTCATATCGTCTCAGGAAGTGTTTCCTCACCACCATCTCCTCTGGCTCACTCATTAGGGATAAATTTATAAATTTTAAATTTATATCCTGAATTTATATATTTCTGTAAAGCTGTTTTGTGACAATGTCCATTGATAAAAGACCTATAAAAATTGAATTGAAAGTGTGTATAAATGTGTGTATGTGTGTGTAAGTGTAGTTTTCAGCATTCAGCTGTCCACCCACACTTTTCTAGACTTTTTTCATTTTAACTGAAGTTCGCTCTGTGATCATGGCAACAGCAGCCGAGAAATAATTTACCCAGTGATGAAAGATATTTAAATGCTCATTGCTGTAAATTTATTTAAGTAGCACCGACCTCCGCTGTAGTTCATGTGCTTTATGAAAGAAAATAAGCAGGAAAAACCTAAAAACACAAATGTTCCTCAGTATTCCCTTATTTTTTTCATTGCTTGGGTTTTAATGACTTTCAGAAAAAAAAGCAACTGATTCAGGACCTGAAGAATCTCCTGCTGTATAAACAGTAGCCAAAATTACATTAAAGTGATGACTCTGTCCTGAACACTCACGTTTCATAGAGGAGTTATTATTAGATTTGTAATCTTAGGGCTGTTTTTTTTTTAAATACAGTTATTTATTTCAGAGGCTGAAAGTGTTTATTTAATTTTTTTTTTTATCTCTTTGACTCTTATAAAGACTCAGCCTGAGTTTGTCTGATCTGAGAGTCTGATAAACCATAACATTAACTATCAGGAACATTACAGGTGCACAGGCAAAGCGGTTTTATCTATACACTGCCGAAAACGTCTGCTGTACAGCGAACAGTTTAACTGAGGGTTAGGCTCAATACAGATTTATTTCTGAACATAATCCAACAATTAAAATATTAGGCTCATTGTTTAAATGTGTTTTATTTTGGCTATAATTTACACCAACAAAACACAAGGTCCAAACTGACTTTGTTTAGAAGTAAACTTGTTCCTGAGTTACTGAGGTTTGGAGTAAACCGACTATAACTTTAACTTGATAATAACTCTAACTAGTCTATTCACTTTGTTACTAAACCATTTGCCTGAAATCCCCTTAAGAATAAAATACATTTAAAACAGGAAGGAAGCTATTAAAGAAAAAGTATTTCGGATATTTGACCTTCACCCTGTTTAGATCAATTCCCCAAATCTAATCAGTTCATCTGCTGATTATAATAATAATAATAATAATTCCATATAAATCCCACAAACATTCAACCGCTTACTCTTCAGACTAAGGAGAATTCCGGACAGACGCATGGACAACCTAGTGACAGAGGCACGAAAACTAAATAATAAATTTTAATAACTTTGATAATGATGGATTGCGATTTCCACAATACTGTAAGTAAAAAAAAAAAAAGAAATCTAAAATCTCTCAGTGGACTTCACTCTGAGAAACCGTTCCTGTCCATGACAAGTGTCTTTAACTATTTCTTAGTTTTAGTTTTTAAATGGAATTGATGTTAGAGGATGAGATCTCTCTCCTCCTGATAGCTGTTTTAACGTCAGACCCTCTTAAAGCAAAAACAAAACGGGTTGCACTTCCTGTTCGTACAGCACTGCTTCCTGTGGTGGAATCAAACTTTGTGCTACTGAAATCTTGAAGCCCCTCCTGGGCAACTTCCTGTAAATTTCCATCTCTGCCTTTTATTCACTGTGTTGAAGTTTTGGCACCCCGTCTCTCCATCTCTCCATCTCTCCATCTCTCCCCTACGCCCACGTCTCTTCAGCAGGGGGTCTTGGCTGTCTAGCGTAAAGCAGAAGCTGCCCAGAACTCTCAGTTTTATCCCCCCTCCCCTTTTTATTAAACAGTTACACAAACTGTGTCTTCAACATGGCATCAAACTTGTACAGAAAGGTATGAAGGTTAAGGCTAGGCTGAGGGGCGGGGCTAACACTTACACCTTTCCTCATCACTTCATTTATAACAAACTGACTGAAATCCAACCACGCTCGTTTACATTTTAATGACCGAAGGCATTGTCTGAACCTACACACTTTTTATTATCCCTAAAAGGTTATTCTGTCGATAATGTTTATGGGCGATTGCATGATCAGGAAGCTATTTGCGTCCTACTGATGTTACATTTACAAATCTGCATGTAAAATGAAGGTAAAAGACATTTTAAACAAAGATAACGTTTCCTTCACAACAAGCTCTGTGCCTGTTTCAGTTAAATAATTTCAAACATTCCACTATAACTCCACTTTACCTTCAAATATAATCAATAAAACACTTAAAAATTATTATTTTTACATTAATGCTGTTCTTCATGCTTGAAACATCCTTTTCCACGAGTCGTCCATTATAGGTTATAAAAAAATATACATTTTAGTTTCAGCCCCGTTACCTGAACACATTCACCCCTATGAAATATTTTCAGAAGTCACATGTTTAACAGGAAGTTGCATCATCCGAATTTCCTGAAGATGATGGGAAGAAGAAAAGCTCTCTCTCGTTCTTTTTTCTTTATTTTCTACAGTATGTTTGTGACACTGTGATACTGACTGATGAGTTCAGCTTGAAAGTACAACCATGTTACCCAAATTATAGGCTGAAAATAAATTATTAATTTAAAAAATACAGAAATCGTAAATTGGAATATTGTTACTTTGCATGGATGCTAGTTAACCACATTTAAAATGTAAAATGTAGCAAAAAATATGTGAAGAAAATGACAATGCTTCAATACATCTTCAATTCAATGTTGAAAATTGATTTTAAAAATAAAGTTTAATTTTCAGGAGTTACTGAATAAACTGAATATCATTAAAATTATTATTATAATGACTGAAATATATCAGACATTTTAAAACACATTTGTTCAGTACAGTAGCAGCTGTTTCTCTCTTTTCTTTTTTCTCTTTTCTCCCTCGTTTCTCTCTTTTCTTTTTTCTCTTTTCTCCCTCGTTTCTCTTTTCTACCACATTTATCTTTTCTCTCTCGTTTCTCCCTCGTTTCTCTCTCGTCTTCTCTCAGTAGACGGAGATTGACTCATTATCGTGAGTATCGTCACTACTGCACAGTAGTGTTGCTAAAGAATTAACAGAAATGGTGAGAACATATATATAATAGTATAGTAGATATTATTATTATTATTATTATTATTACTATAATTATTATTATTATTACTATAATTATTATTATTATAATACGATGTGCTCTGGGTTTGATGTCCTATTTATTTCTGTTAATGTTTTCTCAATCTGAATCTGCATTACAGTCAACTAGCCTCTGTTTCAGCTCCTTCTGTTTATGCAAACACACACACACACACACACACACACACACACTTCCATTTACATATCTCTCCATCTGCACAGATGCAAAAGCACAAAAGCTATCTGAATACTAATAAACCCGTGCGCGAGAACACATCAGCTTTATGAATCTGTGTGTCATGAGCCACGGAGCGACGCAGTGCAGAAAGATAAAAGATTAAAAATGTCCTCAGGACTGCGGAAGGTAATAAAGGTGTTTTCACACCGATGTTCCGCTTCGTCAATTCCATTTTCAGTGGAAATGAAAAGGAGCTGCGTATGAGGTCACTAAACTGCATGAAATTGTCCTTTTTATTTCAGATAAGAGACGATGATGTGCATTAGCATTTGCTCTCTGGTGTGAAAGACTTCATGCTTTGAATGCACGATGTGTGTGTGTGTGTGTGTGTGTGTGTGTGTGTGTGTGTGTGCACTTACACATATACAAGCACAAGAAGAAACTATATTTATTGATTAACATTCATGTCACATGGTATGTTAATATAACCTCTTAACATATTACATGCTGTTAAAGCCCTACTAATCCTCTTTATTATCTCAAAACTCTCACTTATTATCTCAAAACTCTCACTTATTATCTCGGAAGTTAGACTTACTATCTCAAGATTTTGATGTATCCCAAAATTTTGACATATTATCTCAAAAGGTAGACTAATTATCTTAAATTAATTACGACTTATCTCAAATCTATTCCAATCTATTATCTCAAAGTTCTGATGGATCATCTCAAAGTTAATAAGAATTCTGAAGGATTATCTCAAAGTTCTGATTGATTATCTCAGAATTCCGACTGATGTTCTCAAAGTTCTGACTCATTGTGTCAGAATTCTGACTCATTATCTCAAGAGTTTGACTGATTATCTCAATATATGCACATATCCCAAGTTAGTCTTATCTCAAAGTTCCAACTTATCTCAATATTTTTTTTACTTATCTGAAACATGATCTTATCTCAAACTTAACTTAGCATCTCAAAATTCCGACTTATCTCTAAATTCCAACCCATTATCTCAAAGTTATGACTTATTATCCCAAAACCTTGACTTATGTATTTAACTTACAGCACGTGAAATTATTGTTGTTGTTGTTGTTGACAGTTTGCCTTTTTATCTTTAAATAGTGATGTATTATCTCAGAATTCACATCTTATTATTTTGTTCCATGTCCAAATTATTATTCCTCTTAAAATAATAACAGCGGATAATAAGTGAGCTTTGTGAGCTGTGTGTTTAGCGTAAACACGGCCGTGTGCATCGTGACAGTAGGAGTTATAGAATAAACACAGCGCTCTGGGAGATTACGTACTCAGCTCAGGCTGCTCTGTTCTCTGTAAACGTTTCTGCTTCTGTTTGAGAAAGTGACCGTGATGTCATTTCCTGTGGCAAGGGGAAGTGTGAGATCAGGTCACAATGATTCAGTGACGTTACAGAGAACTTTCACACCATCCAAGTATACGAGATCGCTGTGCTGTTCACCGCAAAGCATTCTCTCGTTTCTTCCTCGCTTCTTTCTTTTCTCCCTCATTTATCTCTCGTATCTCTCTTTTCTTTCGTTTCTCTCTTTTCTCCCTCGCTTCTCTCTTTTCTCCATTGTTTCTAGCGATTCTCTCTTTTCTCCCTCATTTCTATTTTCTGTCTCATTTCCCTTTTCTCTCTTGTTTCTGTTTTTTCTCCCTCATTTCTCTTTTTCTCTCGTTTCTCTTTTCTCATTTGTTTCTCCCTTGTTTCTGTCTTTTCTCTCATTTCTCTCTCTTTTCTCCCTCATTTCTCTCTCTTTTCTCCCTTTTCTCCCTCGTTTCTCTCTTTTCTCCCTCGTTTCTCTCGTTTCTCTCTTTTCTCTCATTTCTCATTTCTCTCGTTTCTCTCTTTTCTCCCTCGTTTCTCTCTCGTCTTCTCTCAGTGTAGATGGAGGTTCACTCCTTATCGTCAGTGTTTTTCGTACACTGACTCCTTTCACACTCGGGGGTTTTGTGTAGAACTTTAACAGAGTTTTGTTTATTTTAAAATAAACTTTATACAGTTTAAAGTGTTTCAGATTAAAGTGTGAAACTTTTCTGCTGAAACACGCGGAACGCTGGACAGTTTAAATTCACACTGACAGCTGATGATGTCATAATGTGTGTTACAGCAGCCGGCCAATCAGCAGCTTTGATTCAGTTAACACTCAGTGGAACTGCACACTCATTACAGCTTTCTTTTCTTTTTGTTCATTTTTTATTTGCGTTTTTTTCTCTTTCTTTCTTTTTTCCCCTCATTCTTTCATTCATTCTTTTTGTTTCTTTTTCATTCATTCATAAGATTTATTTGTAATTCTTTAGCTTTTTATTAATTTAAATGGACTGTTGTTATTGTCATTGTCTTTGGATACTATATTTCCTTTTGTAAAGCATGAATATATAAAGAAATATAATAAAGAAATCTAAATAAAGTTTGACTTGACATTCATCCTTTCTTTGTCTTTGTGCTGTAATGTCTATTTTATTCTCTGTTTTTGTTAAAAATATAACACGAGCGTTACCGGACAGTAACATGTGATTATATACGGAGAGTGTTGCAGACTCCACTAGGGGGCAGTGTTACACCAGTGTTACACCAGTGTTACACCTTTTGTTGATTATTAGGTCTATGCTACAGTTCAGCTGTTTTATAGCAAGCATTAAATCCTGACAGTGCTGTCCTCCGAGAGCCCTCTCGCCAGTGATGTTGTTACAGCTGATGTCATAAATTATAAATTTACCTTTAATAAAAGCAGACGTCTCCTGAGATCGCCATCATCCAGAGATCACACGCTCGAATCCTGACGCTGCTCAGAGCCGAGGGAGCAAAATAGACCGTGCTGTCTGAGTGGGAGGGGCTTACTCTCTCTCTCCCCTGTCAATCACAATAACACTAGCCAATTGCGAGCGTCTGTGAACTCATGTATGCAGAAGAGGGCAGATAGCTCTTTCCTCAGAGTGTGTTACGCTGCCCTGTGACATCATGAGCAGTGGTTTGAAAAGATGGAAGTTTGGCTTCATGTGTCTTGGAGGAAGCAGGCGTTATGCTTCACACTCCCCGGTTTCCAGCTGCCAGATGCTGGGGATTGATGGCTGATGGGAGGGAAATAGCAGGTGAGCAAACTGGAGAGAAAATGAAGGACAAAGAACTTGGAGGCAAGAACGACACGCAGCTGATTTTAATAATCTGAATGTGAACCTCATAAAATCGACTTAATCAGCTGCGTAACACGACTCTGAATACGAGGGACTTTCCCTCATGTAAATATTGACTTAACGTTTAGATTTAAGTTGCTCTATATGAATAAGTATCTATATGAATACGGCTCTATACGTCTAATCACAAACATCAAATGACCAAACTGGGGAGAAAATGGGGAAAAAGCAGACGTGACGTTTCAACATGTAGATAATTGATTCGATTTGATTCAGTGTGAAGAGCACAAGTACAAACCGAAATAAAAGCGCGGATTCAATCCACGAATGCTTTAAGCACCACACTAACAGTCATCGCTGATCACGTGATGAAGCGGAGTGAAGTTTATTTCCTATAACAGCATCATTTCCTCTCATACAACAGCATTTTGACAACAGCAATGTTTTTTTTTATTAAAGAATGTCATGTCGTAATTTTTTTTCTTTTATAGTTACACTTAGTGTTCATGAAACGAGTGAGTTCCTGTTGTCACTTACGTTATCGCAGCTATAAACAGTCGTTTCCTCACCAGCTTCTCTTTATTCTCTCTCTTCATGTTAATAAGACAAAAAACCTGCAAAGAAGCGTAAACTCCTCTGTCCTGAAGATGTCGGAAAACTTACAGCTTTACCTCTGACTGTTACAAAGCGCTGACACTGGAGACTCCTTCCATAAACATTACATAAACACCTCCTTCCTTTAAGAAAACTTCATCATGTCAACGATTATACGTGTTTTTTTATCCTTTTACGTGGAGCGTCTGCTGCACACGTCCCTGTGAATGAGCTGTTACTATAGAAACGATAACGTATTAGTACGAGAGCATTAATTATAAATAAACCTGCGCTACTGTCAGAGCTGCTGTTTTCAAACTTTTCTTGGAGACGTTCTGTTCACTGATTTTCACCTTCTAAGCATAATCTTCACACACACACACACACACACACACACACACACACAGTGTAACACAGCGATCCATCAGAATAAACACAGTGTAAAATGTCAGCTGTGTTATTTAGAGGACTATTGAGATAAATGAACATTTCCTCGTGACTCAGCGACCCGTGAGGGAACCACATGAAGGAAACTAAAGGTTGATAGTGTGAGAGATAACGTACGATCTGAGTAACAAAACACACGCGGCATAAAATTAAACATCGCTACGTTTCACATTAATCACAAACAGACGAGCCCAGGGTTTAATCTACAAACATATCAACATTGTTCATGTCCAGATTCACTGAGGATCCGTAACGTCTGATAGTGTGTGTACTACAGATCAGATAACACACACACACACACACACACACACACACGCTATTGCTGTCGTTTTGATGTATTGCTATAATTAGTTTTGGAGGAATATGTGAAAAACATTGTGATTTTAATCAAACCAGCTCCTCTTCTGTTTGGATTTTTTTTACTCTTTATTAAATATTGATTTACAGCATTTCTAAGAGTGTTGTTGCACATGAAATTGATTTTATTATAATTTTCTTTGTTTCTTTCATCTTTCTTTTCAAGTTGTGTAGAAAGTGGAAGGTAAGAAAATAAATAGAGAAAAACAGAAAAGAAAATGTTGATGATACGTTTCCTTTAATTGGTAAAAAGCAGGTAAAGTTTAATGATCTGCAGTATGTGTGTGTGATTATTTCTGACTATCAGTGAAAACAAAGGCTCTGATTGGCAGCTTGAAGCCAAAGCTCCGCCTCCTTGATCATTAACATGCGCCTTTAATTAACCAGCAGAATTAAAAACTCTTCAGTATCAGACGCTCGTCGTGAAGCCTTGCTCCGTCCCAGGACTTTATAGTTACGTTAATTTTATTAAGATTATGTTTATTCACTTTTATCACTGTCCACTTTATTAGGAACACCTGTACACCTGCTCATTCATGCAGTTATCTAATCAGCCAATCATGTAGCAGCATCTCAATGCATAAACTCATGCAGATGCAGGTCAAGAGCTTCAGTTAATGTTCACAACAAACATCAGAATGAGGAAAAAGTCTGATCTCTGTGACTTTAACCGTGGCGTGGATGTCGGTGTCAGATGAGCTGGTTGGAGTTTTTCAGAACCTGCGGATCTCCTGCTGGGATTTTTACACACAACAATCTCTAGAGTTTTACACAGAATGGTGCGAAAAACAAAAACCATCCTGTGAGCGGAGGATCTGCAGGCTGATGAGAGATCAGAGGAGAATGATCAGACTGGTCTGAGCTGACAGGAAGTCTATAGTAACTCATATAATCACTCTTTACAGCCGTGGTGAGCAGAAAAGCATCTCAGCAAGCACAAAACATCAAACCTTGAGGTGGATGAACTACAGCAGGAGATGAGCACATCAGGTTCCTCTCCTGTCAGCCAGGAACAGGAATCTGAGGCTCTCATGGGCACAGACTCACTCACACTGGACAGTTTACAGATTTTTTTTTTCCTAACGTTACATTTACATGTGTCTTTAAACCTTGTGTCTGGTTTGCATCTCTAAGATCCTGATATTTCTAGTCATTCGTTTGAGTTAGCTTCATGTTAGCTCCATGCTAGGTCCAGGTTCTCCTGATAGATCACACGTTTATTTCTAGTTACATTTGTTTAATTGTTTTGATGCTAACGTTAGTCCCTTAGCTTCTGTTCCTCAGTTTTATCTTTGAATTTTGTTTTGTTTTAGTTCACACCCTTGTTTTAGGTTGTTAACACAATACATATCGCTCAGGAGTTTAGGAATTGTTACTTACTTTAAATTGTATCTTGCCACAAACAGCCAACTGCAATCCACTTCACATTGTAGCAGTGGAAATGTTTTTTGTTGTTGTTGTATTTATTCACTGTTCAATTTTCCAGATGGAAGTAAAATAATAAAATAAATATCAATAAATAAATTCTCCTTTTCTGTTGCATTTCTTTAAATTTAGGTTTTCTATTCAATCACCCAGCAATTAAAACTACAATATCTGTGCTTTCTGTTCTGTAAAAGCACATATCTATTTGAAATCAGGGAATTTTTATTACCTACTAATAATTAATTATACACAGAAGTAGGTATAGATGCAATTCTTTTAAATAACGTTCATTTATCTCTCTGTTTTAGATTGTCTTACACGTTACTGTTGTCTGTTTACACTTTACATAACAGTGGTGTATATGACTATTATACTATACACTGTAAATCTGTAACATACCTGACCTGAGGTAGATCGATGGAAAGATTGGATAGATTGATGATCCAAAAAGTGAAATCACAATCCAAACATCCTAAACATTCAGGCAGAAAAAGGTGAAAACACATCAGTATCATTAAACAAAGCCAAAGGGTAATGAGCGATAACAACAATAACAACGATAACAACAATAACAACAATAACAACGATAACAACGACAACAACGACAACAACGATTCAGGACTTACTCAGCACTCAGTGTGGCAATGAATCACAAGCAGTCCATTAGAGCCATGTGAAGAACCAGGAAGTAAACAGGAAGTGAAGGTAAGAGGTTACACTAATATTCTGGTGAGCATGACCTCTGCTGGTGGGGAGAGGAATTGTCCCGAGTGTTCATTACGAAGTCTTTCACAATGACTGACATTAACATCTAAACGTTTATGAGGTGTTCTTCCAGCAAGCCTGAGCTGTCACAGAGTCTGCGTCTGTTAAATTAAAAGCTTATATAATACCAGACATAAATACGACTCCTTCGTTCATGCTCCAGAGGACCACAAACAGAGTCCGTTATTCCAAATGTCCCGGTCAGACAGCGTGTCTCATTACACGTTAGTTAAAAACCTCAGAGTTACACAAACATCTGCAGATCCACCGCAAACAGATCAGAGGAGTTCACCATCATCACTGGAGTTCTAACACACACTCAGTACAATCACACACTTTATTTCTCTTTCTGTTTATCAGTCGTTTTCTCTCTCTATCTTTCTCTTTACTCCTTTCTCTCTTTCTCTATATCCTTACGTTTTCATCAGTTCTTTATACGCGTCTCTCTGTTTCCTTCAGTTCAGTGATAAACTTCAATCATTTTAACTGGTAAAGCTTTTTTTAGCTATAAAACAATTTTTCAGAAAATAGTAGTCTTTCTTTTTTTTTCTTTCTTTCTGATTATCTTCTTTCTTTCTTTCCTTCTTTCTTTCTTGTTTTTCTTTGTTTTCTTTCTCAAACCTCTTTTTCATTCTTGACATTTGAAATTTAAAATCTTGTTCAGATGAGAAACATATGACATTATCATAAATAGCATCAATATTCATTAACATATCAACTACCTAATATATGAATATTCATTAGCATGAACCTCAGTTGCTTATGAATATTCATGAGGCCGAGCGAGCACGACCTGGATCTGTGATTTTCAAAGCTAATCCTTTTAAACTTTGTTTCTCATAAATCATTCAACAATCTTTAAAAAAAAAAAATCACATTTTTTTCCATGTCAGGATTTTGTTGAAGTGCTGAATCATGGATTGATGAATCAGTGTAAATGTTCTGATCCAATGCTGTTTAGTTTTCATGAATATTTTAAAAGCAACGAGACTGAAAGATTATTATGGTCTTTATGAGCTGAATTAAATTTATAACCTTCTTTTGTGAAACCAGAAAGAAAGCATGAGGATGGCGTTCTTTATAAAAATGACAAGATTCATGTTACAAGTGATGCAGTTTAATGTGATTACATCACTTAATTATGTCCTTTATTAAAGCTTTAATTCCATCCATGAGATTTAAGATGAGATGAGATAAAAATAAGATGAAATGAGGTAAGATAAAATCAGATGAGGTAGGACAAAAAGAGAGATAACAGGATAGCATGAGATTAAATGACATGAGATTAGATAAGGTGAGATGAGATATGAGATACAATAAGATGAGGTGAGATAAGATGAGATACAATGAAATGAAATAAGATATAATCAGATGAGATAAAATGAGATAAAGTGAGATAAAACAAGATAAGAAAAAATGAGAAAAAATAACAAGGGGATAAGATAAAATGAGATAAGGTGGAAAAACTGAGATAGGATGAAAATAAGAGAAAATAAGATAAAAAAGATGAAATAAGGTAATTTAAGTAAAATAGCAAGATAAGATGAGATACGATTACAATAACATAAGATGAGAAACAGTAGCATAAGATGAGATAGAGTAAGATAAGGTAAAATAGATAAGATGAGATACAATAACACAAGATGAGATAGAGTAAGATAAGTTTGAGATATAACAAGATAAGATTTCTTCTTAATATCTAGAACCTGTCAGGAGTTTAACATTCAGTTCAGTACCTGTTACAGTCGTTATGAAAAAGGGTTCTGAAAGGGTTCTGAAAGGGTTCTGAAAGGGTTCATTGGGTAATTATGGGTTCTTAGGCTTCTAAATATGAAAGACACTGTTGTAGGGT
>NC_069714.1:32000814-32013314 GCF_027358585.1 Pangasianodon hypophthalmus
CATTAGAGACCTCCGTCTGCTCATAAGACCCGCACAGAATCAGACTGAAATTGGATTGGATTTGACCCCGAGTTCCCGAGACAGCGACTCTATCCTACACTAAATTCATTCTGTACCCTGACGCAGATTCTCTTCTATTTTAAATGAATGAAGTTGTAATTAAAGTGGACTCTGAATGACACCATAAATTTACTCTCATCAATTCCATTGTCCTCTTGCCAGGAATTGAGGAAGTGGATTTTAAAAAATGCTAAAATGTTTAAATATTGTTGCCTAATCTTTTACTTTCTTTCAAATAAGAATAGGTTGGTGTGATGCTAATGCTAGTATTTGCTATTGAAGCTGTAACTAATTTCATAACTTGTTCTGAAATGTTGAACTTTTAAGGGCAGGAGGTCTATCTGCTTATTCTGCCAGGCCTCTATCATGATCAATGATCAAATACTGCTGGATATTTATCAGCTTCCTCTGATGCTGCGTTGTTGCAGCAGAGAGTGAAGTGGATCACAACGTGCTCTCTAAAAATAAAAAGGTAAGCTCCTTTGCTATGTTGTTGCAGCAGGAACAGTAATGTGCAGCAGGCTTGGCAATATTAAAGACTCAAGAACTTTACTGTCATATGCACAAG
The DNA here is from genome assembly GCF_027358585.1 of Pangasianodon hypophthalmus. Classification (NCBI taxonomy): domain Eukaryota; kingdom Metazoa; phylum Chordata; class Actinopteri; order Siluriformes; family Pangasiidae; genus Pangasianodon; species Pangasianodon hypophthalmus. The sequence goes on from NC_069714.1 coordinate 32,001,443, forward strand.
GTTCCTTGTATAATGAGATTTTTAGTTTGCATGCTCTCAGAGGTGCAGAAGTAGAAAATAGAAAAAGAAATTATAGAGAAAATAAAGTACATTTAAAACAATGTATAAAAGAATAAAAGTACAAAGTATAAAAGTATAAAAAAAGACTAAATAAATAGCAAAGCTCAGAGGTATAGCTGCCTCACATAGAGAGACAGACCCTGATGTTCTCTCAGTAGATATTTCTCATTCTCTTGAGGGAACCTGAGTAATCAGCTCACCCCAACAGAGACTTCAGACAGACTGCCATCTTCCAGTGAGAAAGTGATGCAGGAGTGCAGCCCAGCAGCAGCAGCAAATGAACCGCAGTCTAGAGTCAGAGCTGCCTTAGCAAGACTGTGACCTGATACAAGAACATGCGTACTTCTTATGGCAGTATGGACAGTATCGAGAGAAAGCGATGTCAGCCATAGCAGTGATGTGTTTGAGAAGTTCACCCAAAGCATCCGTCATTTGTACATCTCTAGAAATTACATCATTTCTACAGTGCATAGTTGCAGGCAAAACATTTTTTCAAAGAAAGAGGCAACATCTGCTCATAAAATCACAGACACGTCTATCCACATGGGCATATAACGATCAGTGCGTTTGTCAAGAAAAAGCAGATAACGTTTCTCAGGGCTGGAGAACGAGAGAGATTAAAAAGAAAATGAGCAGTAAAGGATGAAATTACAGCAGCACCCCATGGAGAACTAATGCTGCCCGAATAGGGCTTTATAATCCGGATTTGTGCTGCTGAGAGTGGACAGCTTCAGGCAGCAGGAATAAAGAGGAGAATTAAAGTGTAAAGACTGCAATTACACACCTTAAGCGAGCTAAAGCTGTCATGAAGGCTGAAAAAAAAAAACAGAGAGAAGAGAGAGTGGAGAAAGCGAGAAGAAGCACTCGTCTGACAGCTGTGAAGTTCTCTCAGGTTTGCCCTCCAGCTGTGAAGCAGGAAGAGACGCGATAATTATAATCTGTAATCAGCCGAGGTTAGAAAAGGAACACGGATGTGAAAAAAATCTGAACGAGCAATCAGCTTAATGAGACGTGTCTAATTTATCGCTGGAACAGAAAAGATCTTATCTCTGACGGCGACTCAAATAAAATGTTCACTCTAACGCAAAATTCCAGAAATTTCCAGAAAAGGCGAGACGCTACAAGTGAAAGTTTCATTTAAAAAAAACAAACCAAAAAAAAAAAGATATCAAAATTAAATCTTTGTTAGTGGATCGCTGCTATTATATAAGCATTTTTTTTTGCATTTTATCAATGATACAATTTGCATATTTAATAACAAAAATCACAGATTGTGATGTTGTTAGAATTAATATATGTATTTAAATATGTATTTCTCCTTCTATGAGTGTTTGTTGTTTTTCTTTACGTTAGCTGTTTTAAATGTGCTTTATAAATAAAATGTACTTATTTACTTACCTATTAAACCATTTATTCCACCGTGACACTTTATGATCTATTCATTATAAACTCTAACATACTGTAAATCCAACAATAATCAGCATTTTGAGAAATTCCTCTAAAATAAGCTTCTAAATGGAGAATTTCATCACAAAGACACCAAAAGGCAGGATGATAACATGAACCTGGACACATAACGGTGATGACTAAAGAACTAAAGGTGTGCTGTGACTTTATCCTCGTGCTAATTGGACAGCAGGTGCTCGTGGTCATGTGACACGGTGTGTGCAGTGAGCACATGATGTGAAATGGCTTGTGGGTAACGTAGTCCGGCGCCACCGTGACACGTAGATGCATCTAGAATCTGAGATTGTGTTAGCGCTAAACGTTAATATCCAGCTTTAGCGTAGACGTGACGTAATCAATTAGCACTGAGATGAAAGTTGATTAATTTTAGAAAGTTCCCAGCGTCATTACACATGTTGACTACATGCTACTTTTTTTAACCATTAACTCTTAACGTAAACTTGATTTTTGATTATTTACGTTAATTATAAGCTATTAAATAGTAACAAAAAATGGGAAAATGTATAATAATAATCTTCGAGGACTAAACTCACTGTAAAATGTCGTAATAATGCGTTAATGTTAATCGTGTACGCTGGACGTTCGGCCTTTAAGTGCTTTGCTGGGATATAAATAACTCTTTAGTTGTTGTTTTTAAATTAAAGCGCAGATAAAATGTCAGCAGCGTGATCCTGCGAGGAGCGAATGGAAACTTCGGTGTAGATGAGTTAAGACTGTAATTAAGAGAAGCGCGTGATCAGACTCAGCAGTGCGCGGTGATAAATCATAAATTGGATAATAATTAGAGGCGGCGGCGGTTAGCCAAGGCTACGAGTCTCGCGCTGCTGGGCTCCGGATGAAAAGCGAATATTAACGGAGACGTGATGTAATCTGGGAGAAGGACGGCGCTCTGCTCATCTCTCAGACTGATGAGAGCGATCCTGATTGTCGGATGCGTCGATTCGTCACGTCGCACGCTTCGTTTGTTCTTCCCTGCGCGTTTATATCCTCGTTAGCGTGACGGATGATGATTTAGCGATGTTTGTAAGAGAGGAGAGGAATTAAACACGCTTCCTGTGCGTAATTAAACAGGAGCTACAGACTGGAACACTGAGCACAAACCTCATGACTCATTTATTATTTATTTCCAGCTTCCTTTTTTATAAACCAGTGATACTGAGATATAACCGTTATTCACTAATGTTAGTGCACAGTGTGTTCTGATTGGCTGAGAGCACATGATCACTCCCAAGGGGCGGGGCTTCAGTGCTTAGCATCAAGTGTTGGTTTAACAACATTAGCCAGTTCTGACTAAATCCACCACTCTTTCTTTCTTTCTTTCTTTCTTTCTTTCTTTCCAAATCTGGTTTTCTTTCTTTCTTTCTTTCTTTCTTTCTTAATTTCTTTACAATATGTTTTTCTTTCTTTCTTTCTTTCTTTCCAAATCTGGTTTTCTTTCTTTCTTTCTTTCTTTCCAAATCTGGTTTTCTTTCTTTCTTTCTTTCTTTCTTAATTTCTTTACAATATGTTTTTCTTTCTTTCTTTCTTTCTTTCTTTCTTTCCAAATCTGGTTTTCTTTCTTTCTTTCTTTCTTTCTTTCTTTCTTAATTTCTTTACAATCTGTTTTTCTTTCTTTCTTTTTCTTTCTTTCTTTCTTTACAATCTGTTTTTCTTTCTTTCCAAATCTCATTTTCTTTCTTTCTTTCTTTCTTTCTTTCTTTCTTTCTTTCCAGTCTGTTTTTCTTTCTTTATTTCTTTTTTTCTTTCTTTCTCATATTGAGGTGGAAATGAGAGCCTTAGTTCTCCAACACGGATTCAGAAGAGTTTTCCAGACTTTTCCAGAGCTATAAGAGAAACCTGAGGGAATAAAGAATAAAGAATTTTCAGTGTGAAGTAAAACATTTACAACAACAACAAAGAAAAGTCAGTTATTAGCAGGAGAATCATGAAATCTGGACAGAATTCAAACTCTGGCAGTTTAAAGCTCTGACTGTGTGTGTTTGTGTGTGTGTGTGTGTGTGTGTGTGTGTGTGTGTGTGTACGTGTGTGTGTGTGTATGTGTGTGTGTGTGTGTGTGTGTGTGTGCGTGTGTGTATGTGTGTGTGTGTGTGCGTGTGTGTGTGTGTATGTGTATGTGTGTGTGTGTGTGTGTGTGTGTCCTGCGTTGGTTTTTGTGGCTTATGAGGACTTTTGACCTGATTACGTACCGACACTACGGGGACATTTGGAATTATGAGGACAGGGACAGTGTCCCCATAATTCCTCTAATATATCTATATATATCTAAGTAAGAGAAGCTAAAATTCAAAGTTTCGGTCGAAGTCCACTTACACCACATACCCCTGAAACTGACTTTACACAGTGTTAACTCGGAATTTAATATAGCGCCCCCTTTAGTCTGGTCTTGGTATTGCACCAACTTACACACTCACACAAAATTTGAGCCTTCTGATTGGCTACCGCTGACTCGCCTAATTCGCGCTCTGATTGGCTGCGGCCGATGTCATTCATGTCACGTGTCTCGGTTTGTGGGCGGAGTTTCTCTATGTGCAGCGCGTCATCATGCGGAACTCATAATACGTCAATCTTTAAAAAACAGGTATGAGAATTAACTTTATACACTTTATTAAATGTACTTTATATGATTATATTGCAAAATGCACGTTTACTTTAGTTTATACATATTCAGATTAAAAAATAAAAGATTATGCTCATGAGAATGGGGTACATGTTTAGTCTAATGAGTATATCTTAAAAATCCTGCTAGTTACCATAATAATCACAGAATTCTCTACTTTAAAAACTTGCCAAATGTATTTTTAATGAATGAGTTTAAGTGTAGGTTATGGTTTATGTGAATTTGGTTTAATTAATATAAACGGGAAATATCGGTAAATTAGCATGGTAGCGTTGCTAATGATATTTAATGCTAATGTGCGACATCGCTGATCTTTAAATCATCTCTTCCGGAACACAGCGCGGGTGTATGGTTTGTAGCTCAAATGGTTTCGAGTGGCCTGCGTTAGCTGAACACAAGCAACAACCGGTAAACAACAAATAGCATGGAGACTGGAGAAGTGTTTATTTCGGTGTTATTTTATTAATCCCGGAGCGAACTCTATTAACTGTTAGTTAGCTGCAGTTGCTTAGTTTGGCTGCACCACTTCCTGTTAGCTCGCGCCGCTGTAGTGCGTGTCGGGGGCGCGCGTCGGGGGCGCGCGATTTAACACTAACATTTTATCATGCTGCAGCTGCGGGTTTTACTCTCTCTGACCCCTGACAGTCTCTACACGCCTCGTAAATAAGCTAGTTTGCACCTTTAAATAACTATATATATTTATTATATATATTTATTATATATTTTTATATATAGTATATAAATGAGAGTGGTGTGGTTTGTTTATCAGCTGTGTGTGCTGGTGCTGCGGTGACGTCACAGCAGAGTAACTGCACATCCCTCAGCATCACTGATGGAGCCCTCGGTAGGCTCACAGGAAATTTACATTGCTTTACATTTATATAACAATAACCTATATACAGGCCAAAGTGTTTTAAGGCTTCAAACTTAAGTATAAACTAAATGAACTAAAGTACTAAGGATGAGTTGTGCGTGGACACACAGCGTCCGGTGTACAGACTGTGTGAGATGAAGCTGAGGAGGAGGAGGAGAGACAATCCCAAACAGGAGGCTGAATATTTCACATCTGCTGCCAAAGACAAGGAGGGATTTGATGTGAAATATATAAATTCATTTATAGGTAAGTCTTAATATGTCATTCTTTGTTATTTTTTTTGTTTAAAAAATTATTATTCTTATTTAGGAGCATCAGGACGTTAGAGAACACTGCAGATGTGCTGCTCGGCTTGAATAAACACTGGACTAACAGGTGTTGTGCTTTCTCATACAGGACGTGGAGTATTCAGTTGTGTTCATTTTGATAAGGGAGATTTTCTTTTGGAGTACAGAGGACAACTCATAAACAAAGCTGAATGTGAACGACGACAGAAGTTATATCACGATGCCATGAAAGTATTCATGTATGAATTCTGTTTCAATGGAAGACTCTTATGGTATGTATAACATTGCATTGTTCTTCATATAATGTTTTCTGTAAGATCATGCTAATGCATAAAGTTTTGAAAAGGTCTTCTGTGCAGCCACAAGATGTTATGTGTTGTCTTATATCATGCTTCAGTGTCGATGCTTCCAGAGAAGATGGTTCCCTTGGGAGACTTGTCAATGATGACCACATCAGCCCAAACAGCAAAATGAAAATAATCACTGTAGAGGGAAAGCCTCATCTATGTTTATTTGCGACTAGGAGCATCGACCCTGGAGAAGAAATCACATACGACTATGGCAATTCTGAGTTGCCTTGGAGAAATAAGGTATTAAAGATTGAACTATTCAGTGTTATTGGGCCACGCTTAAACATGCCGGTGCAAACATAACTTACAAATCATTACATGCTACAATCATCTAATTATATTCCCAATATTTTACACTGTCCTAACAAATCTTCACAGATTGTAGCTGAAGAACACCAACTGCCACCAGAGGAAAACAGCACTATGGCATTGAGTGAGGCCAGGAGGGTGAAAGACAATCAGTCTCTGTCACAGCACCAGGTATCCTGTAGTCAGTGAAAGAATTGGAAGTTGGCTAACATGGTCTGCTGAAACCAAGCAGTGCTCCAGTTTTAATACATGCCTTTCATCTTGCTCTTTAACCTGTTCTGTAGGCTGTTTCTGAGGCAGACCCCTTTACCCCTGTGACCGAAGATACCCAGGCAGCCATCAACCAAACAGAACAGGTCATTTACAGAAATATATAATGAATTAAAACCTGTTGATTTTACATATACAATTCTATACTCAATTTACAAGCTTGAATAATAAGTATTGAAAATTTGGTTTTATTAATAATAAATGTTTTATGATGTCTGTTTTTAGAATATAGCTGGAGCCGTCACTGAGGTTACGTCAGAGCTGACGTCTGTGATGGACAAGTTGGAGACTGATGTTCCGGGTGGAGAGACAGAAAAGGTAAACTATAGAAATCATGTTTTGATTAATGATCCCCCTATCCGCTTGTGTGTGGCACAGCACTGGTTTATCAGTACACTGGGTATTAATGGGACCTTGTAGACATGTGATAGTAAATGCACATCAGCAGCTGTGTGTAAAGCATCTGACACAAACCTGGTCTCGAGGGACTTCACTTTGTGAAGCTATATAATGAACACCATATACTTTATCTTAAATTGGCATTTAATAGATGTACAGTTACTGACTAGAGTTCATTCCTTTTACTATGTGCAGTGTGTTATATTCTCATCCCTCAGTAGTAGGGGACCATTATAGGAGCAGCACTGAGTATATATGTGGTCTACCGTGAGTACAGCAGTGACACACACGTTACAGTGTGTGGGGTGCAGTTATGAGTTAATCAGCTACAGCACTGTTTTTACGGGCATCATTGTCACTGATGGATGTTCATTATATGGGTATAAATAGTATACCATCTATACAGTGCACTTCCCTACTATACTGTATATACAGTGCACATATGAACACTTCCCAGAGCCCTGACCTAAACCCTATAGAGCATTTGAGAGATGCAGTGATGGAAGACTGCTGATGCGCTACTGTGGATGAACTGAAAATTTGTTGATTGAAACTCGTTGGAAACTTCCAGCACAACTGTTACAGAAAATCGCTGATTCCAAATTCTTCTTGGCAATACTGTGTGTGTAACAATTGTGAAATGAGAAAAATGTTTTGTGATGTCTGTTTTTAGAATATAGCTGGAGCCGTCACTGAGGTTACATCAAAGCTGACGTCTGTGATGGACAAGTTGGAGACTGATGTTCCAGGAGGAGAGACAGAAAAGGTAAATTGTAGAAATCATCATCTGATTAATTATCTCCCTAATTGTTCTGTGCAGTTTGCGGAGTTTGAGGGAGTTTTTAATCACAGTACACTGTCTGTTTAAAGTCACTGGGACTGGTGCACTGTAATAGTGAAGTGTGTCTGTGAGCTGCTCCTCGCACTGGAAACATTTCTTGAGCACAGAGATAGAAGTGTCTGCAGTTGTAGGCACTATATTAAGAATGTAGTTAGTGTGTGTATGTGATGTGTATGGCTGAGACCTGTTTTATGAGAACACTGTGTCTAATGAGAACCTTTAGGAACTATGCTATAAGGATCCTCTACCAGAGGAATATTAGTGTGTGTCAGTGTGTTTGACTAGTACATGGTATATGAGGACAGTATTGATTTATATGATGACTCTGTGTTCATCAGCTTGTGTGTGGCACAGCACTGGTTTATCAGTACACTGGGTATTAAAGGGACCTTGTAGACATGTGATAGTAAATGCACATCAGCAGCTGTGTGTAAAGCGTCTGACAGAAACCTGGTCTCGAGGGACTTCACTTTGTGAAGCTATATCATGAACACCATATACATTATTAGGTATTTATCTGCCTCTTCAGAGTCACTGGGAGTGGTGCACTGTAAATGTGTATTGATCTGACTTGGGTGCTGGTTTATCATCATAGAAATCTCTTGTTATTTTTGTTTTTAGAATACAGCTGGAACCATTACTGAGGTTACAACAGTGCCGACGACTATAAAGGACAAGATGGAGCCTGAGGTTCCAAGAAAGGAGACAGAAAAGGTAATTTTGAGATCATCTTCTGATTAATTATGTCCAAAAGGATAGCCATTGCCTGCTAATGTCACTAAACTGGTTAGAAAGACACTATAGCTGCCCTGCCTGTCTGATGTTTGGAATGAGAATGGAGTTTTTTTGATGTCTTCAATTTTTTTTGGATACACTTCCTGTATATCAAATAGTCATAAAGTCGAGTGCGAGAGTAAAGTGTGCCTGATACATGCATGCAGAGAGCTGTTGGAGGTCAGACATGTCAGAAAATGTAACTGGACATAGTATAGTGTGAGTGTCAAGGAACTGATGCATAGCACATTTGTTGTAGACTATTGTTGCCTATTTAATGGTGTAGTTTGCATGGAAAACACCATTAGTTAAAGCTAATGCATGTTTGAACCAAAATAGGTTTAAAAATTGTATTGCCCTTTTGGATCTTGAATGTGACACTAACTTTTGTACCCACCACCCACTCGGTGTAACATTTTAATTCATGAAAATGGTGTTTGGTGTTTGCCAGAAAATACTCCTAGCCTGGTTAATCTGTAACCTTAACATTTTGTTGTCTAATATTTCAGATTACCATTGTGAAGGAGCAATCTGGGCCTGAGGAAAAAGATACAATAGCACCAAGTGAGAAAACAGAAAAAGTAAGTTTGCTGGATAGACATTATTTCTGGCTTATGATATTTCTATGGAATACATCATCAATAATTTCCTTCATTATTTGTATAATTTATTTCATGTTGCATAATTTCAAATATCTACTGTATGTGTAATGACCAAAGCCATTCATACACTATGTCGAATATCACATTAGTGAGCAACATGTTCTGCTATCAAAACCTATATTTATCAGTTATTTTGATCATTTTTGATTTGTTTTAAAAACATACATTTTGCTTTTTTTGTCACCATTGCCTCATACTTAAACACATCCAGAATTAAAATGAAGACGTGTGAAAGAGAATGCTGATGCAGTATCTAGAATATCCAGATACTTGTTAGTATTTTGTCACCTCAGCTTTTGTTATATAAAGTCAAGAGTAAAACCTCTAACAGGCATGCTCTTTTTGTCTGTATTTGTATGTGAGTTGTGAAAATGCCCAAAGTGCACATCATCTAACATCAAATAAATGGATTTTGCTTTCCATGTTATTCCTCCACTAGAGTTACTTTTAGACAAATATTTTTGGTTGTGATGTCAAATGAGTTTTATTAATTCTATTCACAGAATTGTAAACATGAAATGGTCTTCACAACTGTTTCGAGCATGAACAAATGTGCAGCATGTGTTGGACCTGTAGCATCACTCAAATGGATTGGTCTGAGATGCAAAGGTCAGTAATGTACTTTACAGTATTTAAGATGGCAGTTAATTTATAACTGGTATGGTTTGTCCAATTGGCCCATTGTTTCCAGACAGTGGTCCTGGTCTCATAAATTCATAAGGTTTGAAAATTATTAATAAAATTCTAAGCTTCATCTTTTTATATTGAGTTAAGGCAACAGTTGTGGTGTTTTTAGTTTTATGTGTATTGAAGTCTTACATTCTTACTTATTTACTTCTCTCTCTTTTGCAGTCTGCAATTGTTTTTGGCACAAGTCCTGCTTTGTAAAACTTATTAAGAATGAGTCACTATCATGGGTGAGTGCATTTATAATTCATTATATAAATTTTAGTCATTTGCAAGTGCAATTTCTAGTGATCGTTTGTTTTCTGGTACTAGAGAGTAAGTTCTGGTGAGGATGAATCACTAGATGAAGAATATGTGCCACAGTCAGAGTCAGACAGTGAATCTGAGAGTTCAGTAGAGTTACAAGGAGAATGCCCCTTGAATATGGAGAAACGAAAGGCTATTTATTCCCAGATTGCCAAGTTGAATCCTGAAGGTGCAAGCAAGGGCAAAGTGTGTGTTAAGGCCAGAGAAGAAGTTGGTTTACTTTATGAGGAGCAGTTGACTGATGTAGACTACGACAATGAAGCGAGCTATACACAAACCTCAGATAATCTTTCAAGCAAAGTTCAGGGTAAGCAAGTGTCTGAGACCTACAGAACATCAAAAGTTGCAGTTTTAGGCAGTGCATCAGACAGTTTAATGCTGCCAACAACAGTCACTGGAACATCTGCAAGCCAGCAACTGTTGGAAGTAAGAGAGGGAGCTGGTGGAAGTGATTTACATGGAGATGTTGAGGAATCATTAATGGCAGAGGGCAAAGCTAAAGTGGATGAAGCTGAGGAGTGTCTTCAGTCATCTGTAATTTCTTGTACTGAAAATAAGAAAAACTACTGATGGATTAGAAATTACAAAAGTCATTGCGTACTACAGAGGCAACGTCATCTTCTTTCATTGCACTTAAAAGCTTCCAAACCCCAGGAGATATCTGGTGTGGGAATGTAGACTCTGCCATGGCTGCCAAACCCAAAACCCTGACCCTACCGTGGTGTTCATTTAGTTCTCCTGGCTAAACTGATGGAAGTGAATCTGAGAATGGCACTGAAAGTGAGAATATGAATGTGTCTATGAGTGCACCAGTGCAGATTGGTAGGTTTTTCTAACATATTGATGTGTTACATGCCCAATTGTTTTGGTCATGATCAGTCCACACTGTTTGTGTGCTGAATAATGTGGTAATCTCTTCTTACAGGGATGCAGAAGGATCACCCACCAAAAGAAGCCAAAGCTGGATGTTCTGGTTGTATTTTCCAAGTTATATATGTGGTTTTGACTTTTATTTTAGTCATATAACTCATAATTATCATTTTTGTTTTACCTATTTTTAATTTGAAACAAAAGTATATGTCATCATATCTCCCAGTCTTTATGGTTGTATGATGTGCATATTTATATACTTGTTTGTTTAGTCTCAAACACAGATGCTTTGCCCATGTCCCATAGAGCACCTGCTGTTTTATGTGCAATAAGCTGGCTATAAGGTTCACAATTTTAAACATCACAATCTAATTGATTCTTTTGATACGTGTTGTATACACCAATCAGACATAACAACCAGTGAAAGGTGAAGTGAATAACATTGATTATTTCTCTACGATGGCATTTGTTGAGGGTTGGGATATATTGGTATAACAGTCAGTTCTCTGTGTTGATGTGTTAGAAGCAGGAAAAATGGGCAAGGGATGCTACATAAAGGTTCCTCTGAAAGTAACGGAACAGCAAGCTCAATTAGTCTGTTTTTGCTATACACTGAAGACGTTTGGGTTTGAGGTCAAAAGATGAATAGGAGATGATGGTTTAGAATTTCAGCTTTCATCTCCTGATTTTTATATCTGTGTTACACAGCTTAAAACATGGCACCTTTTGGTATAGGCACAAATTCTCTTAAAGTAAATTAAACAACACTTAATATTTGGTTCATATCCCTTACTTGCAATAACTGTATCAAGCCAGCATACATACATCCCATATACATCGCTCAAAACAAGAGTAGCTGTTCATAGCTACTAATTCTTTAAACTATCAATTTAACAGGATACACCTGGGCAACAAGAAACACCAGTCACATGTTCCAACATACTTCATCACTTGAAAATAAAATGTTTAAAAAATCTATATGTAAATATCAGGAAAAAAAGCTGAAATTCTGAGCTATCGTTTTATATTCGTCATTTGATCTTAAACCCAGATGTCTAGGTATAGGAAAAACAATATAATTGAACTTGCTTTTCAGAGG